>NC_092798.1:30179137-30291637 GCF_918797505.1 Bemisia tabaci | reverse complement strand
GCCGCGCGCCGCTCGCCGCGGCGGCGCTCGCTACCGCCGCGCGCCGCTCGCCGCCCGCGCGCCGCGCGCCCGCCCGCGCGCGCCGCTCGCGGGCGCTCGGCGGCGCGCCCCGCGCGCGCCGTCGCGCGCGCCCGCGCGCTCGCGCGCGCGCGCCGCGCGCGCGCGCCGTGCGCGCGCCGCGCGCTCGCGACGCCGCGCTCCGCGCGGCCGCGCGCGGCGCGCGCGCGCCGCGCTGCGCGGCCGCCCGCGCTCGCTCGGCGCGCGCGCGCCGCCCGCCGCGCGCCGCGCTCGCCGCTCCGCCGCCGCGCCCGCCGCGGCTCGCCGCGCGGCCGCTCGCCCCGCTCGCGCGCGGCGCGCTGCGCGCGCTCGCGCGCCCGCGCCGCTGCGCTCGCGCGCGCGCCGGGCGCGGCGCTCGCTCCGCGCCGCCGCGCGCCGCGCCGCGCGCCGCGCGCGCGCCGCCGCGCGCCGCGCGCGCGCCGCGCGCGCGCGCGCCGCGCGCGCCGCGCGCCGCGCGCGCGCCGCGCGCGCGCCGCGCGCGCGCGCCGCGCGCGCCGCGCGCGCGCCGCGCGCGCGCGCCGCGCGCGCGCGCCGCCGCGCGCCGCGCCGCGCGCGCCGCGCGCGCGCGCGCCGCCGCGCGCGCGCCGCGCGCGCGCCGCGCGCCGCGCCGCGCGCGCCGCGCGCGCCGCGCGCGCGCGCCGCGCGCGCGCGCCGCGCGCGCCGCGCGCGCGCCGCGCGCGCCGCGCGCCGCGCCGCGCGCGCGCGCGCGCCGCGCGCCGCGCGCGCCGCGCGCGCGCGCGCGCCGCGCGCCGCCGCGCGCGCGCCGCGCGCGCGCGCCGCGCCGCGCGCGCGCGCGCGCGCGCCGCGCGCGCCGCGCGCCGCCGCGCGCCGCGCGCGCGCCGCGCGCCGCGCGCGCGCCGCGCGCGCGCGCGCCGCGCGCGCCGCGCCGCGCGCGCGCGCGCGCGCGCCGCGCGCGCGCGCGCGCCGCGCGCGCGCGCCGCGCCGCGCGCCGCGCGCCGCGCGCGCCGCGCGCGCGCGCGCGCCGCGCGCGCCGCGCGCCGCGCGCGCGCGCGCCGCGCGCGCGCGCCGCGCCGCGCGCCGCGCGCGCGCCGCGCGCGCGCGCGCGCGCCGCGCGCGCGCCGCGCCGCGCGCCGCGCGCGCGCCGCGCGCGCCGCGCGCGCGCCGCGCCGCGCGCGCCGCGCGCCGCGCGCGCGCGCGCCGCGCGCGCGCCGCGCGCGCGCGCGCCGCGCGCGCGCGCCGCGCGCGCGCGCGCCGCGCGCGCCGCGCGCGCGCGCCGCGCGCCGCGCGCGCCGCGCGCGCGCGCGCGCGCGCCGCGCGCGCGCGCGCGCCGCGCGCGCGCCGCGCGCGCGCGCGCCGCGCGCGCGCCGCGCGCGCGCGCCGCGCGCGCCGCGCCGCGCGCGCGCGCGCGCGCGCGCGCGCGCCGCGCGCGCGCGCCGCGCGCGCGCGCCGCGCGCGCGCGCCGCGCGCGCCGCGCGCCGCGCCGCCGCGCGCCGCGCGCGCCGCGCCGCGCGCGCCGCGCGCGCGCCGCGCGCGCGCGCGCGCCGCGCCGCGCGCGCCGCGCGCCGCGCCGCGCGCGCCGCGCGCGCGCGCGCGCCGCGCCGCGCCGCGCGCGCGCGCGCGCCGCGCGCGCGCGCGCGCGCGCCGCGCGCGCGCGCGCGCCGCGCGCGCGCCGCGCGCGCGCGCCGCGCGCGCCGCGCCGCGCGCGCGCGCCGCGCGCGCGCGCGCGCCGCGCGCGCCGCGCGCCGCGCGCGCGCCGCGCGCGCCGCGCGCCGCGCGCGCGCGCCGCGCGCCGCGCGCGCGCGCGCCGCGCGCGCGCCGCGCGCGCGCGCCGCGCGCGCGCGCGCCGCGCCGCGCGCCGCGCGCGCGCGCGCCGCGCGCCGCGCGCGCGCCGCGCGCCGCGCGCGCGCGCCGCGCGCCGCGCGCCGCGCGCCGCGCGCGCGCGCGCGCGCCGCGCCGCGCGCGCGCGCGCGCGCGCGCCGCGCGCGCGCCGCGCGCCGCGCGCCGCGCGCGCGCCGCGCCGCGCGCGCGCGCGCGCCGCGCGCCGCGCGCGCCGCGCCGCGCGCGCGCGCGCCGCGCCGCGCGCGCGCCGCGCGCGCGCCGCGCGCGCGCGCCGCGCGCGCGCGCGCCGCGCGCGCCGCGCGCGCGCCGCGCGCGCGCGCCGCCGCGCGCCGCGCGCGCGCCGCGCGCGCCGCGCGCCGCGCCGCGCGCGCCGCGCGCGCGCCGCGCGCGCGCGCGCCGCGCGCGCGCCGCGCCGCGCGCGCGCGCGCGCGCCGCGCCGCGCGCGCGCCGCCGCGCGCGCGCCGCGCGCGCGCCGCGCGCGCCGCGCGCGCCGCGCGCGCGCGCGCCGCGCGCCGCGCGCGCGCGCGCCGCGCGCGCCGCGCGCGCCGCGCGCGCGCGCCGCGCCGCCGCGCGCGCCGCGCGCGCGCGCGCGCGCGCCGCGCGCGCGCGCGCCGCGCGCGCCGCGCGCGCGCGCCGCGCCGCGCGCGCGCGCGCGCCGCGCGCGCCGCGCCGCGCGCGCGCCGCGCGCGCGCCGCCGCGCGCGCCGCGCGCGCGCCGCGCGCCGCGCGCGCCGCCGCGCGCCGCGCGCGCGCGCCGCGCGCGCGCGCCGCGCGCCGCGCGCGCCGCGCGCGCGCGCGCCGCGCGCGCCGCGCCGCGCGCGCCGCGCGCGCGCGCCGCGCGCGCGCGCGCCGCGCGCGCGCGCGCCGCGCGCGCGCGCCGCGCCGCGCGCGCGCCGCGCGCCGCGCGCGCGCGCGCGCCGCGCCGCGCGCGCCGCGCGCGCGCGCGCCGCGCGCGCCGCCGCGCGCGCGCGCCGCGCGCGCGCCGCGCGCGCCGCGCGCGCGCCGCCGCGCGCCGCGCGCGCGCGCCGCGCGCGCGCCGCGCGCGCGCGCGCGCGCGCGCCGCGCGCGCCGCGCGCGCGCGCGCGCCGCGCGCGCGCGCGCGCGCCGCGCGCGCGCCGCGCGCGCGCGCGCGCCGCGCGCGCCGCGCGCGCGCGCCGCGCGCGCGCGCGCGCCGCCGCGCGCGCCGCGCGCGCGCGCCGCGCGCGCGCGCCGCGCCGCGCGCCGCGCGCGCGCCGCGCGCGCGCGCGCGCGCGCGCGCGCGCCGCGCGCGCCGCGCCGCGCGCGCGCGCGCCGCGCGCGCCGCGCGCCGCGCGCCGCGCGCGCGCCGCCGCGCGCGCGCCGCGCGCCGCGCGCGCGCGCCGCGCGCGCCGCGCGCGCCGCGCCGCGCGCGCGCGCGCCGCGCGCGCGCGCCGCGCCGCGCGCCGCGCCGCGCGCGCGCGCCGCGCGCCGCGCGCGCGCGCCGCGCGCCGCGCGCGCCGCGCGCGCGCCGCGCCGCGCGCGCGCGCCGCGCGCGCGCGCGCGCCGCGCGCGCGCTCGCCGGCCGCGCGCCGCGCGCCGCCGCGCGCGCGCGCCGCTCGCCCGCTCCCCGCGGCGCGGCGCGCTCCCGTCGCCGCGCGGCCGCCGCGCGCCGCCGCGGCGCCGCCGCGCGCGCCGCGCGCGCGCCGCGCGCGCGGGCCGCGCGCGGGCGCGCGCTCGCTCGCGCGCGCCGCGCGCGTCGGCGGCTGCCGCCGCGCTCGTGCGCATGCCTTCCCCGGCTCGCGCTGTTCGCCGCCTACGCGCCGCTGTGTGCATCGCGCCGGAGCGCGCTAGCCCCAGCCGCCCCCGCTACTAGTGGCTCCATCCAATGTAAATAGCCGCGTAATGACCCAACGCTCAAGACGAGGAAAAAGGGAAAAGGTCGAGGATCTCTTGAAAAGTTGCCATGTATTTCCTTTCCTTGCCTTCCATGTATTGCCCTGCGTGTGAACCGAATTAGACGTGAATCGATCGTCGATCCGCGTGCATTCTTGGATCCTCTCATCTGCGTTTCGTTCGACAGGGATTGGCTCCTATCGTCTGACTTATATGCAGTGTTTGAAGGGGGGGGGGGGGGAGAGCTTTTCACCAATGAGCGAGGCAACTCTGGAATAGTGGATGCACTCAAGTGAACTTAAACTATCGCTCGCCGCTCATATTTTTCTTCTTCCCTCCGAGAGCAATGCCAAGTCCATGACTTTTGTCTCAATTCATCATTCCTTTTCAATTTTCTCGCGAAGCAGGATTTTCTATCCGCGTTGATTATGTTATTACGTTCCCACTCGAGTTTTTTTTTTATTGAATCGTAGTCGTTTTCCCACATACCGGTAAAACGAAGAGATAATTTAGGAGTCGCTAACCCTTTGGTTGGGCTTCTTGCGTAGAAATGTTATAGCGAGGTAATATGTGATAACCACGGAAAAAAAGAGGTAGGGGTTAAGTTCGAACTTGGACATTTCCCTTTATTTTGGTGGCACCCCAATAAATTAGGTTACGAATCCAAATGTTGCGTTACTACCAAAATTAATTGGAAATGTTTGTATCATTCAACAATTTGGGATAGCGCCACAATTGAATCAGTGAGAACGAAAACACACCAACTCGGTAACTCAAAAATGCTCAACTTCCATTAGAGACAGTTAATTTACATAAAGATCATTGAAGTTAGCGCATCTGTTCCAACTTGGACCTTCAAAGTGTCCATAAGTACTTGTCTCTTGGAAGCAAATGTCTTTTTCTTAAACTATCTTCTTTACCCACTGTGCAGTTTTATGTGTGTCTTGATAATTTTCATTTTTCCGAGTTGGTGTGTTTTCGTTCTCAAAGATTCAATTTTAGGAGATAACCCCTGACTTTTCTTTCGTGACGCACGTGAGTGAAACATCGTAACGAGAAAAAAATTTAGGGGCTGAACGAATACGTACGAGGAATAAGGTGAAAATAGGATACTCTTTTTATCTGTTCCAAAAGCCGTAAAAAACTTTTCTATATTTACGTAAACTTCTATATTCAGTCAGGTTTTATATGACTTAGTAAAGAGAGCATTGTCAGGGAATCATTTTTCGATTCAACTTCAACTCGAAATAGCAGTAAAAGTAATTTTTCTATTTCGAGCCCCCTTTTTTCTTCCTCAAGAGCACTTTTTGAGGGAAATACATTTGCAAAACCATAGGTAATAAAGGAGAAACCTGAAAATCCGGGAATCAACTTACGGTTTTGATTCTTTGTCGCTCCTCTGACGTAATGGCGCATCTTTTTATCCACGTGAGCCCTTTCTTTAGTATAATTCCATGCTCTCCGGGGCTCATGGGAGAATAGAGATATGCCCTTACGTCTTCAGAAGAGCAACGTATTGTGCCCCGCTTCCCATATTCACCGAACTTTTCTGTCATTTCTTCTCCGAGTGTAGCAGTCCGAGGTCTGTAAAATATTGTCTCCGCTCGTCTGGAAAGCGGGAGCCGCAAGCCCATAAATACCTGGGCGGATAGCTGGAAAGCACGGAGACGGGAATAGCATTCGGTGTGAAACTATGCGGCGATGGCGTTGTCGATAAACATAAGTTACTTTGTCGGTTAAAGTTAGTCATGTCTGCGGAATGAAGTTGTCAGCCACGGCTGCGCGCTCGAGAGCGATTCGACTGCGCGGGCTCTTTCATGCTCCTCGGGCGACCTTGGTCTAGATCTCCTTGCACAAGGCGCAGGCGCAAGTCCCGCGAGCTGCGGGGGCGGCACCGCGCTGCCTCGGCGGAGGTGAGAGGGCGAGGGCACGAGGGCACCCCGCGAAATCCTGACGTCACCCGGTCGGCGCGGCGCGTGCTCCTCCGGGAGTGCGAAGGGAGGAGAGAAAAGCGCCCCGGAGGGGACTCGACCGACCACGCCTAGATTTATTGTTTCGCAAGCTCCGTGTGACAGCCAAGTAGGAAGTTTCAACCTTCCTCCGGTTCAAGTTTCCTCTTTTTCAGCTTTTCTAACTTGACTTTTAAAATTTTTTTGTATGAGGTTATGTTTTGTTGTTTTGAACCAATCGATTTATCGAATCCCTATCGAATACGATCCATTGAGGAGATAATATTATGCTTCGAATGTGCTAAGATACTCAATGTTACACTCAGCCCATCTACGCGAGGTTGAAAGATGATGGACTAATTGGACCACGTTTAGCAGAATGAGGTTATGCTGTACAGCATCGACTCGTAGCTTCAGCATCAATGCCGTATGCCCAGGTAGCGGCCGTTCGGGCATACGGCTCCGAGCCTGATGCGCTCAACCTGCCGGCCGCCGGCTTCGGGCATTGAAGCCCGATGCTGGAGAGCCGACCGAGCCAGCCTCAAGCGCTGATGCTGAGGTTTGATGCTGGCTCATGGGCCTCAGCTCTGAGCCGGACCGTCGGCTGCGGCCGATACGGCCTCAATTTTCGGACCCGCCACCCAGCTTAATTACCGACGGGGCTGTCCCAGAAGACCGCGACCCTCGGACTCGGCGATGAATTCGCGGAACACCCCTTTGTCTTGGCGGCGGCCCACGCCTCGCCGAGAAGTTCTAAGAAGTGGACGCGAGGAAGGGTGTTAGCCGACGGCAGCCGGGCCCGGGGCGCTGGCGTCCGACGCGTCTGCTAATTGAAGCCGCTAATTTTGATGCTGGACTCAGCATCAAAACTGATGCAGCATCAGAAAAGGAGCCGGGAGTCGGCTTCACCAGGTGAAGCCGCCTCAACGGCATATGCGCTCCCCCGGCGCACTGATCGAAGCGGCATGAAAGTCCGCGCCGGGCCTCCGCCTCGCGCGCCGATGCGGCTCCGTTTATGATGCTCCCTCAAACCTAAGGAACCAAGCCACATCAGTTATTGTCAAAACTAATTTGGCAATTTAATTTCTTTTTGTGAAAACACAGTTAGGCGGATTTTCGTGCACATTTCGATGAATTTTCTGCATAGTGCAGATCAATTTTCTTAGAATTTTCAAAGGAATCGGCACAAAGGTTCTCTCGTAAAATATTAAATTGCCCATGTAAATTTTGCAATAGCTGATGGAGATTGGTTCCTTTTTGCTGAACGCGGTCCAACCGCAGTTTATCATCTTCCAACCTTGCGTAGATGTGCTGAGTGTAACATTACGTATCTTTGTCATATTCATAAGAGTCAGATCATAAAAGTAACGCGTGACGCACGCGCGCACGAAGCGTTTCAAGGGGTCGAACCGCGATCAGGGGGTTTAACCCCCAATCATATGAAAAATGGTGAAAATCGGCGATTACATCGCAAAGTATACTTACAAGAGCATTTACATTGTATGGCGTCTATTTGGAGTTCGATGCGCTTCTGCTTATGCATCTTGCTATCTCCCACTTTCCTATCCCACTGTTCAAGTCTTTATGATAATGGACCGTTATTTAAATGTGTTCCATACTGTGATAATATAAAATCAAAAGAGTAGCGCGTAACGCATATCGCCTGTAGGCGCGAGGCCGTTTGGGGGGGTGGTGGGCTGTCTGCGAAGCGTTCAGAGGGCTTAGCCCCCTACCACACGGAAAAAACGACACTGAAACTGGAGGCTGCCTATTACAAAAATACAACTTAAATTCCCTTTTCTCCACATCATTAGCTCAACCAGGAGTCCTCGAGAGAACAAAACAACTCGATTTCTTGAGTTTGCGGGCAAGGGAGTTGTATACACTTGTAAAAAGCCCAATTTGAAGCTTTGATTAGGCGCTGCAGGTAACAATCAAAATCCGAGATTTACCTCTCGAAAACGGAGGGAACAATGAAACAAGTCCTTAAAAGATCGTGTGCATCATAAGGACAGCGGAGTGCCCGTCCAACTTGACAGTTAAATTACCTAACCATGTCAGACTGCAGACTAACTTGCTTTAATGAGAGGTCAGTCGTCTCGCCGCAAAAACACCCGAAAAGCCACTCACGTCAGCTTCGAGTGCTGGTACCGGTCTCGGCCGGTATTCTGAGTACCGAGCAAGAACAGCATAACACCATTTGGGCCTACCGTTTGGAGTTATGTTGTTTTTGGTGATGGGAGTTATCTTGTCGATGCTGATCTGTAGCCTTGGATTCGCGAGTTAAATTCTCGCAATCGCGATCGCGAAGAATGCAGGCATCTCTCCGCTTCCCGTTCTGCTAAAAATTCCACGCAAGGGGGATTAAAAAGCACGCGTTTATGCTAAAAAGAGCTATGTTACACGCAAACCCTATGCACATAGTTCCTTTTAGCATAAGTACGTCTAAATGCACGCCTTCAAAGCGCGGGAGGGCCAACCGAGTTTGAGGCTGATCCCGGAGTCTGGGAATCCCAAACTTGGAGACGGCAGCGAAATTCTGTTTGCATAAGTATAATTTTCGTGGTCCGCGGATGGACGCGGTAGGAGGCCTACACCATCGCTGTTATAAAATAAATTGAGATGCTTGTATTAGTTGGGATGAGACCTTGAGAGCCACGAAGACCCGAAATTCGGGTGGCTATGAGTCACCTCAGGCTGGAACAAAGAAATGTTACTTACAACGGTGAGTCTTTCAATTAGATATTTAACGGGGCTTTAGGCAAGGCACGAATTGAAGCTTCATATGTGCTCTCTCCAAAGTTTTAAGTAGAAAATGATTCGCATAGCGGGGCGATAAAAGATCAACTCCCATAGAAAAATTGAGCACTTTAATGAACATTAGTTATGTAAATGGCAAGAATATACTTACCGTCAGTCATATCATCTATAATATTCCATGGGATCAGTTTGTTTTGAACTTTCCGTTAGGTAAATCGCTATCTAAGTAAAATTTTGATGCGAAAAATGGTGATTTGAATCTTGCCTTGTCCAGTGGTCTATTTTTGTGTGCTAAAATATTGGCTTACACATTATTTCCATCGATATTTTGTTCATCAGAGCAGTCGCGTACTAATAAAAAATTACAGTGGTAGTTATGAGGTTTCGATATAAAAATTTAGGTATCGAACTAATTTTTGATATTTTGAGCATGATTGTGAGATTATCACGCCCCCCTCCCTCCAAAAAAATGCCAATAATTAAGAATGTTTTTACTTAATGAGCGAGATTGTTGCAGATTGTTTCGCATTGATTTTAATCGGCATCCACGCTTTCGTGAAGCAGTCAAACCGTCGCAGTGCGTATTTGAAAGCTAAAATATAAGTATATCAATGTGCTGATAACTTTTTTTCATAATGACATCCAAAAAATGCGATATTTGTTTAACAGACCACCGAGGAAGGCTTTTTGTCGACCAATCTTGTAAGGAAAAAGCTATAATTGATGACCAATTTGTTACCTCTCCGGCAAATGCATCCGAGTTATCTTCTTCCTCGTCGATGCCACCCATTCCCAGAAAAATCGACTTCCTCTAAAAAAGAATTTCCTCATTATTAATGTAAAGTATAGTTTCGAGTCTACGCTCTTCCTGATAAGCACACGCGGGTGCTGTTTTGAGAAAAAGAAGAAGTAAAGATGCAGATGGGTTCCGATGCAGCAACATAAGCGGCAATTTCGGCGGAATTATAGTGGCCGAGGTGAGGATGAGTGCACTAATGCACGATTATCACGGTGACTGACATGTTAATCTGAGGTCATCGTATCGTCGGTGCGAAGAGACTGGACTCGAAGCTGCGGCGCGCGGTGGATCGAGTCAATAGGAGAGGTTGGACAAAATTTGGAAACCTTTAAACGCTTATAACTAGAGTCCCTTTATACTGAGAGTCAAGACAATTCGGCTCATGGATGTCACAAACGGGAATAAAGATTACAGAAATTGAACGTTTTTCGTAATCTTTGATCGGCCCATTCTCAAATGCCTTTCTCCGTTCCTCCTCTCATTCCGTTTGTTCCTTGCCGAACCCGTAATTCCCTGGTCCATTCCAGATTATAATCTTTGCAATTGGTGAAAATGTAATCTTTATTCCCGTTTGTGACACTGTGGAGGCCTAAAATACGGGAACCAATCAGAAATGGATTCAAATTGTCTTGACTCTCAGTATAAAGGGACTCTACTTATAACTACGTGTATACAAAACTTTGAGGCTCTGAAAGTGGTTCCATTGGTTTCTTCGTAAAATTTTCTTCTAGCGGCACCCCTCAATGTTTAAAATGTGACGAAATAAACGTCAAAATTTGTAATTTTAGACAACAATTTCATGTCCGACCTTCCTGACTGACTCGATCCACTGTGCGGCGTTGCCCTCGAGCACTTCTGGAGTGACCTCATCGGCATCCTTTTCATTTGCGCCCGTCGTATAAATAGTCTCGAACTCGCCGATACCGAATGCTCTGTTATGCGGTCAAGGTATCTGGAGATTTTGAGCTTCCAGCAAGACACCTAGAAGACTACTGGGCATGCCGTCGTGCTAAGGAAAAACGCCTCAAGAGCATTCAAATGTTGCCAAATTTCCTATCAAATATATTTATTTTTGAGAAACAACTTAAAACGGGACTAAGGCCGCAAATAATAAAAAAACACATAAAATAAAAAAAGAAACCCGGGACGTTTCGCAGGGATCACACCCGCATTTTCAACCAAGACAAAACAAGAAAAATTAAAAGAAAGGACACTTTGAGCCACACCGTTGTTATTGTGAGACTCAACAATATTATGTAGTCTCACAATAACAACGGTGTGGCTCGCGGGTTTCTTATTTTATTTTATGTGTTTCTTTTTATTATTTGCGGCCTCAGTCCCGTTTTAAGTTGTTTCTCTGTTAATGCTTCGGGCCGATTAAGTTGTTTTTTCTATTGATATTTTTGAGGAAAGCTATGAATATTATTAATTGAAATTTTCAGAATTTTTAATCCTCCAAAAAGCCAGAAGAGATATATTTATAAATTTTCCTGAAAATTCGTGATTTGTCAAGGGAATTATTGGCAACGCCAGAAGGGTCATACGCGTTTTTCTTGTTATGGAAGTTTGCTTGCGACATCAAGCAAAAGCTAGTCGTGGAAATTCGTCAATGGTCAGATAAATAGCCCACATACCAGTAAAATATTTGAAGCATAAGATGAGATAGCATTTTTGAACCAGAAAATCTAGCATTGTATCATAGAAGCTATTTTTTATCTTTATGAATGATCCTTTTCAAAAGTCTAATCCTTTAAAATTTGTCTCATTTACTTATCTATATTTCACCCAAGAACCCTAGTGCCAGAGGCGGATCCAGTAACTTTGCAACATTGTTTTTCTCCTTTTAAACCTATGGAAATGTATCGATTTTTGGAGGGGCCAGGTGCTCCGGCACGAATCGATTATTTAACATAGATTTAATAGGAGGAAACCCGGTGTTGCCAAATTGTTAGATCCGCCAATGCCTAGCGCCCCTCTATATGTAATCTAGTGTTAAAATCAAGGGTAGAAAAGAGAGAAGATTTCTTTACCTATTCAAAAGAAAAATGAATATGAAAAAAAAAACTAATGTAAGACATTTGATGAAGCGAAAAAAGATGATCTGTTTTACCACACGGATCGTTATAACATTTCAAGGTTTCATTGCCATTTTGCTTTGCAGCGAAGTGGTAACGGTACCCTAGGACAATGTGGGCGTTTAAAAAATGAGAAATAGCGATAATCATCCTCTCTTTTCCTCGTTCATCTTATGATGAAAGCAGGACTACTCCTGTTCTCCACCCACACATCCTCAGCATAAATGAAGAAAATAAAGTTCCAATGGTGATGGTCACGCATGATTTGTTTTGTTTAAATTATATTTTACATGTGATTCTATTTCTTAAAAGACGGCAAACGATACGGTCGCTGAGATATTGGAAGTAAAAAAGTTTGCCCTTATCGATAGTAAAGCAGTTTTTTATAAACACGGTGTTATTGTCCGATATGACACAAAGGCGAGCATTTCATTGCTCGATATTCGTTTTTATGTCTAGAAAATACCTCTAGAATAAAATGATCCATGCGGTTTTGCGGCCCATCCATCATTTCTGAGATAGAATGTAATATTTAAACGAAAATTATAAGATAAAAACACGTATAAAATAGCCTTTTCTATGATAGTATTGGTGCTCTCAGCCATTGGAGACTTTCCTCGGCTCAGTCAAATAGTAAAATAGTTACGGTGTATCGGTAAAAATGGCGTGTTTTCTATATCATACGCTCTCTATTACGCACAAACATTTTCTTACGACTAAACTAGGTAAGAGGCCAAATGTGATTGATAGGTTAAGCGAGTATGTTCACATAGCATTCTCAAGTTAATGCCTCTTTCTAAAGCGTTTTACTTTTACTTAGGAAATAGATAGATTAGAGGACATAACGGAGTCCACTGACGCCAAAATACCTATGCCCCAACACTTCATGTCCACGCAGTGACCACACATTTCAGTATCTTGCTGCATCATCCGGCAATGATAGTTGGTCGAATGATAAAACAAACTATGCCGGATCCACGAAGGAATTGAAACCCCGCGTATAACACAAAACAAACCTCTTACTTTAACGCGCGGATAAAAGATTACAACCGATCCGTGAAATTCGGATTAAGTTATGAGCAAACATTCAATTCTAGCGTCAGAAAATCGCCGGACTGACCAAACCGAGGCTGAAGCTCCGCAGTCAATGTCGCCAAATCTTCGTCTAGATTTATTTGACTAGTTTTCGTGCTTTCCGGGAACACATCGTGTTTTTTCTCGAGTTTATTCGTTTCCAGTTGCCTTAAAAATAATTTAATTCTGAGCTCTTGTATACTTATTTTTATAAATAATTACCCATTTTACTTCTTCGAAGCGAGAATAGACTTTGCCACATAATTCATAGGAGGACTTTTATGTTCCTCAGAATAACATACTGCCACCTTTTTACGTGTCCTAGCTCTGGACCTCATAGAAAATAACATAAAAAGTGTATAGAGAGTAGACTTTCAGAAGGTCAAAGTAACATTCATTCAGAATGATTATACCTACTTGTCTAATATTTGTTTGTTCATTTCTGATAGTTCTCGAAAAATCACTTGGTTGTCTTTCTTTACGCTGCGTTAAAGTCTCTGTGGATAAAGCACGATTTGCCTTATTGTTGATCGTTAACATGGAGATCAAGCAACAAAAATCGACGTCAATTTCAATAATTACAATATTAAGTATTCAAAAAGCGACAAAATGTTCAAAAAGCTTCGAAAGAGCAGATTTTGGAAAGCTCATTGGAACATTAATTTACATCTATTTTTGCGAACCTCCGATTTTTCTTGAAGAATCACGTGATTGTTTTTCTTTATGCTGCGTTAAAGTCCCTAAGGGTAGAGTATGATTGATAGAGCACAGACATTGACGTCAATTTAAATGATTATAGCAATAAGTATTCGAAAAGCGCAACATTTTTCAAGAAGTGTCCCAGCTCATAAGAAGACAGTTTGAAATTCAACACAATTGCACTCCTTTTTAATCTGTATTATTTGATACGTGCATAGTTATTGTCAATTTAGTGCAAAAGAATACATAAAAAGCCAAAGCAATTTGTGCGGGTAACTGCAAATGAATGATACAAAACGAAGGTATTAGTGATGGCGGCAACGGTGCTGATTCCGCAGTCCACCGGTTGCAAATTATGATTGGGTATCGAGAAATTTTTTACACGGGCCTGAGCAATGGTCGCCGGTCAGTGGCAGTGGCGCGGCCGTATGGGAGAGAGAAAATGTCTCATTTTGTAACTCCTCGCCCCAGTCTATATCCCCCATAAAGAAGTTATGTGTCTTGGCTCGGCTCTCTGAGTCTGTTGTGACATTGAATCGAGCATTGAGAAACGAGAGAATTTCTCGTCGGGTATAATCCGCGGCGTCGTTCGTCGCCGCGCCCTGCCACCCATAATCCGCCACTTGACGCCCAGTGCTCAGCGTGAATCATCGACTATCGATATTTTCCCATTTGAAGCTACGGTAAAGAATCGATTAATAAAATGCTCATCGCCAACACCTTGATAATCGATCTTCCTCATAGATTACAATGGCAGATTAAACGATTCATCGCAAAGCACAACAAGCTTGTTGCCGTTAATTTTTCACATCCCGTGTCAGTAGGAAACCAACGCGCTCTCTAAACTAACTCAATATCATCTCTTATCATACAGCTTTCGAACTGGATTTAAGCTCACGGTTAGACAACGTGCGTGCCTCCTATATGCCCACATTTCCCGTATAATTTAATCGAGTTATATACATATATCATAGTATAATTATTGCCTTCGAGATGAGAGGTCGTATCTTGTCCCCTCTTGTGACGCTGAGCTGATGGACACGCGTCGAATATGACGTTCATCGTTGCGTCATTACAGCTTAGTGCGAAGGGGAGGTAAAACTTCAGAAAATCTCTAAAAATGCACTAAAATTGACCATTGGGTAGGGTAAGATTTAAACCCATCTCATAATCGAGAATTTTATTCGTTTAATTGAGCATTTAGGACATTTCTAAAGTAAACCCATATGGCTCGTATTCGATAGTGGTTCGATGTATCGTTTGGTTTAAAACAATAGAACATAACCTCAAACCAAAATTTTAGGATATTAATCAGAAAAACTGAAAATAAGAAATTCCATAGCAATTTCACTACTCTTGGCCAATTATTAGTACTCATACGAATCAAAAATCTATCACAAAAAAACCCGTCCCGTCAGATTACTCAATTGTCTTTTGAGGATATGTTTATGTTTTGAGCCAATCTATATCGATACAATACCCGTTTGATGTATCGAATACGATCTATTAAAAAAACGGACGTTTCCAATTCATGCTAGATTCGCGGATTCGAATTTCCTACTTGCAAAAATTTAATCACCAAAAATACTTACGTATTTGTAGTGTTCTCAAAAAGAAATTACTTCCCATCCAAGCGCAATTGCACATAATTCTTGAACAGCTTCTTCGACAATATCTCTGTTTTAAGACGTTCCATTATGCGGCTGTTCTCACAACGGTGATACACCAGCACCACATTTTTATTACTATGTACCTACTTGAATAAACAAGACATCATAATGAGCCTTACATATTCTAGTTCAGAATTTGTTTTCATTTTTGCTCAACGGTAGCATCATCAATTCATGTGATCGACCGATCGTTTTCTCGCGGATACTGCAACGGCTTTTCCCATCCCCTGTTTGAAGACGGACAATTGGACGTATTTCTACCAAACAGAACTATATGTACATTAAGACATGAGCCCTGAGACCCATGAAAATATATGCATAACAGGGCTCAAGTCATAATACAAATAGTTCCGTTTGATAGAAATACGTCCAATTGACCAAGCATCCGAGCCTGGAGACTATGGGTGAAATTGTCTAATTGCTATCATTATTCGCTCCCATTGCTTCCTCTTCCTTTTCGAGACATCCTCATTTACCGTGGTATGACCTAAGCAGCTAGATAGCAGCACCTTACACATCGATTTTGATCATGCAGAACTGAGGCACGCACATAAATAAAGATAAGAATCGATGACGTAAAAGGTACTTTTAACTTCTGTTTAAGTCTTGAACGCAATATCTCGACGTCAATAATTAATGCAATCGAACAAAGCGAAAGTATGGTGCGAGGGGCGACGCAGCGACCGGCGTAGTGGCGATTCTTGCAAGTTGGCAATACTGTATTTCCTCCATTTAAATGTATGCAAAACAATCGATTCTTTGTGTAGCAGCTTGCCGCACCTAAAATCGATATTATCAATGGATTTTAATGGAGGAAAAACAGTGTTACCAACTTGCAAAATCGCCACTGGTGACAGGAGAGAGTCCATCAGGGCGCCTAAACTTTCCCTTTTTAGGACCCATGAATTTTCCCAAAATAGGTCATTTTTGTTGATTTTTAGGGACTATCAGGAACCTTCACTTTTGAACTCCCCCTCTCACCCTCCTTTAATATTGAATATTCCCTGATCACTGATCATGCAATCGCAATAAACCTGATTACGTACCGGTGCGATGCACTTTGGTGGTCAACCTCAAGGAACTTTTCCGTGTTGAACATATGGTGTAAAGGGTGTTGGTGCGGAGTACAAGCAAATGACGCCCGCATTAGTGTGAAGTAATTTGTAACCGTAAGACATTTTACTTGCTCGAGCGGGAAGGGGCACGTAAAAAGGGCGGCAAATCCCGGGAATATTAATTACAGGCCAGGGGCATTGAATTATCGTTGTCAAATATGCCGAAAAAGTGCAGTTTTTTTAAAAATTAAATAAATTACATACGTATAGACTTGTGATTTGATGCATTTCAACTTGGCAGCCGTGTCTGCGGTCATTATGAATTACAGACTCCGGCAAGAAAAACGGGGCTGAGGCGTAGGTCTAATTAACCACGCGACTACGAATCCGAGGTTATTTTGTATGAGAATTAGGATACGGGACAAAACCCTCGACCTGCGTCAATGAATAAACGCTCGGGTGTAATTAGGAGATAAAGCATTTCAAGAGTCTTCGGTGGGAACATCAAAACAAAGCTAATCTGAATCGTACGTAATCGACAGCTCGTGTGTTAATGTGATAGCTGTTCGCAGACATCCTTCGGAATCATCACGTTGTCCGTTAAAGAGGAACTCTTCCATAAATTATCGGACAAACTTATTCGATTTCATCGGATCAGCGGGATGATTGTTGACAGTGATAGTCAAAGCCATAGACAAAGAAGACATGGGGAGCTTGGGGCTGTGGCTGGTTTTTATAGACTAAGGGGATTTAAATGATGGTCTAACTATAGGGTCTCCCGTGGGTTGCGGAACGTTAGTCTATTACCTACCTCATTTTGTCTATTTCAACCATCAGCTTTCACCAATGGGATTCTTCCATATCCCTGCTTTTGCTTTTTTTGTCCATAGCTTTGTCTATCGATTTATACAATCAACCCGCTGGATTATGGAGCCTTACACGGATAAAAAGTGATGTTAGTGGTTACTGGATTTCTGGTTATACATGATCCCCTGGAAATCTAATCGCCAGTACTAGATTTTTAACATTGTTTCTTACTAAGGCTGGTGGTTTTAACGAGATGTTTTATTAGCACTAACTGAAATCTAGCACAAGTTACTAGATTTCCTGGGGACAATATATAATCAGGAGCCTTATAGCTAGGTGCTAACATCCTTTTCCGTCAGTGTGTTTAATTTAAAGATTTTTCGCTCAAATTTGATTTTTCTTTTAATTTTTACTCCGTGATACTTTAGTTAATTAGTGAGCTACATCAAGACTCACTAGTTTGTTACCTTCATTGTGGTCTTCAAACTCCTGAAAATCAGACTCACAGCTAGTTATAATTTTCACAATATCTCATGTTTAAATCCAAACCACAATTTTTTTTTTTTAAATCACACGTACACCAGATCATTATGATAGTAAGTACGCGCAAATAGTTGATGGCGTCATCAAAAGAACAATCAATCAAAAACAACAAGGAGGTGCTGATGAATGAAATTTGGTCCTCTCGCATCATCGCTAATAATCCGAAATGATAAATTACGCACAATGCTGGTCTATAACTAGTAACGAGCACTGCCTGATAGCAATAGCTCGTTAGGCGAAACTTTCGTTTTTTAGATCATTAGGTGTGAAAGTGTAAGCATTCGAACGCTCTGGGGACATCAGACGAAAGACCGACTCACGAACCGCAATCGGCTGGAGCAATTTTGACATTTATCAACGGAACACATCGGTCGTGAACGATGCGTAAACGGCTGAATTTAACGATTCCGGCAGGGCCTATGGCGACTCAGCTTCTCCCTTATAGGAAGCGCCGTAGAAAGTAAGAGTCCGATTTCAGTGAGATGAGGAATGTTCGAATCTTCGAGTTAACGGCTATCACTTGTAAAAAAAACAGACTCTAACATTCTTATTTTTTTATTTTTGGTTTTTGGCCTTAAAGTACTAACGGTTGTTAAAAAAAGAAGAGAATGAAAAAAGATATCCCCGTTCTTCAAGAGAAACTATTCAAACAAGAGGGTGATCACTAGTGGCGAGGCGTGGATGATCGATTATCGATATTTCGCCATTAGAAGCTATTGTAAAGAATCGATTATTAAGGTGTTCGTTGCGAACATTCTGACTATCGATTCTTTCCCAAAGATTTTAATGGAAGCTTAATCGATATATCGCAAATCACGCCACGCCACTGGTGATCACATGCCAGGATACGGTTGGTCATGACTTTTACGCATTTCTTGAATTTTATGGACATTGTATTTTCATAGTCACACTGCAAAAGAGAAAAATATGTGTTTTTGGTATTTAGTACATCGTGTTAGATGAGCCAATTGTCATAGTCAGGTAAGCTCACGCTACACAGCATTTGGCTGTATTATTCTGTTTTGTATTACGACATGACAGGTAACGTCCATTTCGTGATTGCTAGAAGTATGTTAGTGTGGGGGGGACGGGGGGGGGGTCAAAAGAAAGGGCAAAAAGGAAGGGGAGAAAAAGGGGGAGGTTGAAGGGGAGGAAGAGTGGTAGACAGAGGAAGGGAGGGGGAGGGAGATGGAGACACATGCAGAGCAGACGATAAGACAAGGAAACTGTTGTATAATGGTTTTTGAGCGATGGACAAAATAAATCAGTAAGAATTTGTGTAAGTAACGAGGGAGTTCTGGCTCAAGAGGCAGATAACTTCAAAACAATCCCTTAAAATGCCCTGAAATTGATCAAACAACACCAAATTTGCCCGTAAAATTATCATTTACACAAAGAAAGGGAAGAAGGTTTGCCCCTGTCCCCCAAAAGTGACACCTCCCCCCTCCCCACCTAATCATTACTGTTCGGAGAAGAATTGTCCAACTACTGAGAATCGGTGAGCGGCTTTGCTTTGCGGCGGAGCTAAAAATAAAAGCAGCTCAGTTTCGTCTCTCCCGAATCAATTTTTATTTTTTAATTAGGTCTCTCAGCGAGAGGTCTGTCGAGAGATGAGGGCGCAAGCTGAAGCTCAGATGAAATAAGTCCACGAATGCGTCTCTCTCGGAGTCTGAGCGCAAGCACCGGAGAAGCGGGTGAAATCAATTAATCGGGACGGGATCGCCTCAGTTCGTGACTCCGTCGTTGGGAATACAGCTGATTGCTTCCGTGCCGCTAGACCCCTGCTTTTCGGCTTCTCGCACCATCTCGACTACTTGCAGGGAAAGAGCCATGCACAAATTCGCCCGTTTTTGGGCCCTCGAAATTGGGGTCGGTGTGAGGTTTTTTTTCATCTATAGGGTGACCCTTTACACATAATAAAATTTCAGATTGAGTATACGCACCGTTTTTGAGATATGGGGGGGCAAAGTCCCCGATTTTTACTCATATTTGCAGGTATTTTATAGTCGAACTTCGGCTGCTACAAGGTACCGGATGTAGATATTGAAGCGCGGTTTGCGGTGATTTGTCAAGCTATTTCTGGATTATTTTTTCACATCTTTTACAAACCCGCAAATGGTTTTTCGGGGGGGGGGGGGGGAGCTTTATTCATATTATCATGACCGTTCGTATACGTCTTACTGGCATTAATTGCTTCGTTCTCGACTCCTCTCCACGCCGTAATCATGATGGTATTTTCTGTTAGGAATCTTTCTTCTTCTTTATATTTGACCAATTCTAATGTTGTCTCCCCCTTTCTCCCTTTTTAACCTCCCCCCCCCCCCAATTCTAAACACTCCCTCTCAAGTGTATATTCCTGTGCGGCAGATATGAAGGTGTTATTTGTGGGGAATTATTTTCTGTCTTTATGGTTGATAAACTTTGACCCCACCTATTTCCTCCTTCCCCCCTTTACCCCTGTTTCACCCCCCCCCCCAATTTCCACCGTACCTTACTCGAAGTTGTCTGCTCCCTCCGCAGCAGAAATGAGGATGTTTCCAGCGAAGAATTTTTTACTTTTTTAAACTCAATACAAGGGAGACACCCCCCACCCTTTTTTCTCTTTCCCATCCCCCCTCACTAGTTCATATTTCCTACCTTATTCCCTCTTTCCACTGCCCCCCCCCTCTTTTCTCTTTTTTACATGCTTGAATACTTTTTTTTGTGAGAGTATAATAGTTATCGGATAGTGTAATAGTTACCGGAAACATCCTCATTTCTGCTGCAGAGGGAGCAGACAACTTCGAGTAAGGTACGGTGGAAATGGGGGGGGGGTGAAACAGGGGTAAAGGGGGGAAGGAGGAAATAGGTGGGGTCAAAGTTTATCAACCATAAAGACAGAAAATAATTCCCCACAAATAACACCTTCATATCTGCCGCACAGGAATATACACTTGAGAGGGAGTGTTTAGAATTGGGGGGGGGGGGGGTTTAAAAAGGGAAAAAGGGGGAGACAACATTAGAATTGGTCAAATATAAAGAAGAAGAAAGATTCCTAACAGAAAATACCATCATGATTACGGCGTGGAGAGGAGTCGAGAACGAAGCAATTAATGCCAGTAAGACGTATACGAACGGTCATGATAGTATGAATAAAGCTCCCCCCCCCCCCCCCGAAAAACCATTTGCGGGTTTGTAAAAG
Source organism: Bemisia tabaci (assembly GCF_918797505.1). Classification (NCBI taxonomy): domain Eukaryota; kingdom Metazoa; phylum Arthropoda; class Insecta; order Hemiptera; family Aleyrodidae; genus Bemisia; species Bemisia tabaci. The sequence continues at coordinate 30,271,318 of NC_092798.1, read as the reverse complement.
ATGTGAAAAAATAATCCAGAAATAGCTTGACAAATCACCGCAAACCGCGCTTCAATATCTACATCCGGTACCTTGTAGCAGCCGAAGTTCGACTATAAAATACCTGCAAATATGAGTAAAAATCGGGGACTTTGCCCCCCCATATTTCAAAAACGGTGCGTATACTCAATCTGAAATTTTATTATGTGTAAAGGGTCACCCTATAGATGAAAAAATACCTCACACCGACCCCAATTTCGAGGGCCCGAAAACGGGCGAATTTTAGCCCTTTTTGTGCAAGGCTCTTTAGATACAAATTTCTTAATTCCGTGCAAGTGGTTGAATGTAACTGTAGTGAAAATAAAAGAAAGGACCATCAGATCTTCAGTCCAGTGTTCGAAACTCACAGGCGCCAACGCGCCAGATGCGCCTGCAAAATCGGCCATGGCGCCTAAAAAATGAAAGCTCTGCGCCATCATGGCCCCTAAAAATTGCCCCTTAAAAATCTAAATTTTCATATTACGTGATTATTCGAAATTTTCAGCACTACAGGTGAAAGCTTTTTCTATTCTTCACGATTTCATCCTTAGTGCTTTTGTCTCCCCCAAGTTATAGCTACTCACTAGCTCTGTTACGAAAACATCTTGCGTCTAATTTTTCACTAAATATGCCGTTTTATTCAGGCAAAAAGTCAATTTGGCCCGTAAAAAATCTTCAATGGCGCCTAAAAATCAGGCTTGATGCGCCACATGGCTTCTAAAACTCAAAGGTGAATTTCGAATACTGCTTCAGTCGAACGAAAAGATCTTCAATGATCATCGTGACAAAGTTGCTGGATTGCATCTGGTTTTTGACCTGGTAACTTGCTCATTCTAACACTTGAATTCTAGAGGTTACAAGAGGGAAACATATCAAAATGCAGCAAATTTGTCGTGACGAGCATCGGAGATCTCTTTGTGCCTCACTGAAAAATTTCAGATCAAATTTTGCCTGCGTGCAAAAGGAGGATCTCCATGCGCCTTCGTGAGAGATTGACTCGGAGACTTTAACGCTCGGGCAAAAAGATAGACGGATGAAATCTTAAGAGTTTAATGGAAGCAAAGATGCAAAATTTCGGTTATTTCTTTGTCTGCGCACTAATGAATGATCTTTGTGTGCCTCCGTGAGAGACTGACTCGGAGACTTTAACGCTCGGGTAGAAAGATAGACGCATGAAATCTAAGGAGTTCACTGCAACGGAGATGCATCATCTCCGCCATTCACTATGCTTGCGTACAAATGGATGCTCTCTGAGTGCATCGTCTGAATTGTGGCAATGACTGAAGGCTCATAAGGCGTTGGCGTCCTTCCTTAGCACGTCAGTATGGGTTAATATTTCGAAACGTAATGGGCCAATTTTTGATTTCTTCGTATCGATTAAGAGTAAAATTTTCCGTACTTTCTGAATTTGATAGAATAATTTTAAAATTTTGAAGGGAACCCCAACTTTTGAAGTTACGACCCCCTTTTCCACCCCACGAAGGGAGCTGAGGGGGCTTTAGGGGTCTATACAGTGAAGACACGTTTCTTTCACTCGTAGCTCCACCCAACTACACATTTATCCTGGTTTGCCTCCTTCCCAGCTCTTTTCTGAGGAAAATTTCTCAAATTTGAAATGATGATTATATCAAAACAAGTCGTGCCGTGTTCATGTTATACTTTCTTTCAATTGTTATATGTTTCATTATAGTTAAAAAGTAATTTCTTCTAATTCCATCTCTTTTTTTCTGTTGCAGGTAATTTTCATTCAATGCATAAAGTACATACCTCGAGGCAATTGAACCGCCAACAAAGTCAGGAAAATGAGGTATGTGGTACATAATTTTGGTACACCGGAAAAAAAACACATTGGATCTAGAGTCCAGACTCTCGAAACATTGACAGAAAATGGACTCTTGATTCAATCAGATTTAAGCTTAAATGAAAAGGAAATCCGCTCAAATTAGAGGCTTGGTTCTTGATTTAAGCTTAAATCTGATTGAATCAAGAGTATTTTTTCTTGTCGATGTTTTTAGAGTCTGAACTCTAGATCCAATGTGTTTTTTCCAGTGTATCTCGTCGAAAATTTGGCTCTGCGTGGGTTTAAAGTGGCCTCCAATTCTCTGAAAAAGGGGGAAAATATATACATTAAATTCAAAGTGTTAAAATTTGCTATGAAAGTTCATATTTCTATAGAAAATTGGATATAGAATTGAAGTGGTTATAGCGATTAACAAAGACTTTTTTGTCTAGTTTTCAGGAATAGGTCGAATAAAAATGCCGAGTTTATTAATTGGGTCAAAACAAAACACGGGCCACGGAGTTCACCGACGCGACGCCCGCGACTTGCCCTCCGAATGCGATGCGCGCGCGCCGCTGCTGAGGCCCAGAGGTGGTCGTGAAAGCATTACCTAATCCTTCGGTCAGCTGTTTCGTAGTCCAGAAGCAAATTATTCTGTATTTTCGGAATTCGACATGCGTGCATGCAGTTCTTTGGAAGATAAAATATTTCCGTAGTTCAGGCTTTAAACATCGATCCTTGCGTGAGAGAGTCAGCGATTTATAACATTTTGTTTCGGTATGTAAACCAGTGCTACGGGTTAAAATGAAGTTGTTAACTCACATTAACGTTGAAATGAAGTGTTAACTTTTTCAAGCGTTTTGAGCACAAATAAATACTTTATTTTTATGTTAATGTGAGTTAACAACTTCGTTTTAACCCGTAGCTCTGGCTGCCTACTGAAACAAAAAGGTACACAAAGTGCTACTACCATAAAGTTATACATATACACTTTCAGAAAAAAAAATTAATTAACATTATTTTGATTTGTTTCAATAATGGAAAAAAAACACGAAGGAAACTTTGTCATATACATTCTGCGGCTGTCAATACATACATGAATAAAATACTTGTTAACCTATTGAACGAGAAAATTGATGTTTTTCTCGTGAGAAAAACGCGGACTTGTGTCCTAAAAGAAAAAAAGAGAAAAGAAGGAAAGTCAGTTCAGATTCCTTGCCAAAGAAGGAGAGGAAAAAAATAAAAACAAAAAAATCCTACTTCTCGAATAAAGCGACCTCCTCGAAACACTATTCTAAGTATTCTTAAAAAACATCGCCGACACATCCATGAAAGCATGCATTGAGATTGAAAAATTTAAGTCTCCGCTATTGTTTTTATTAATAAGTTTTTTAGGGCAGCAACCAACCTCATTGCCTGTGATTTTCACAGAAGCATCCTCTACGGAAAGAGAAATGTTTTACTAGAATGACGCCGAATAATCTCCCCAAAATAACATAATTCGATACAGAATGTTTAAGCCGTTGCAAACGAGTATACTCGTTCCATCCAGTTTTCGCAATCGATTTACGACATGCGATTCCAATGCGTGTTTTTGCTGACGCACCGTGCCATATCCAGGAGGGCGCAAAAATCCTCCGGTGGTGGTCTGGTCTACTGCTTGTGGAATCTAATATCCTAGCGACGTCATCCTCAATAGTATTATTTCCCCTGGGCAGTCGTTGTTCAGAAGTAGAACTGGGTCACAAGTGATGCACCTCATTCGAAGCCGTTTTGTTTCGATCTTTTCTCCTTCTAATTATGAAGTACAAAAGTCTAACAGTTTTGAAGTCAAAGAGGTCATAGGATAGAGACATATTCTGTCTGGGATAACGGTTTGGAGGACCCCTTCGACCACCCAGTTGCTCGCGCCTATTCGAGGACATTCGAAGAGGGCCCTAGTCCCAATAACGTCAATAAGAATCACTCTTCAATTTGGATTGGAATTGTATGGTGGTTGGCCTTAACCAATGATCAGTTATTTTCAGAATACAATGGCATCGTATGACTGTCGTTTTTTTCTGAATTTTTTAACTTGCATTGAGAGGAAAAGGTTGTTACATATTGAACATTCACTATTGGTTCAGCTAATTGAATTTTTCAGTCACAGAAACCGAAATTATTTTTACCTCACCGTACAACTCGGTTCCTTGGACTGTAAGTTTTGGTGAATTGAATCGGAAAAGTTAGGTTTTCATTATATACTGAAAGTCAGTCGTTGCAACGTAACTTTTTTTCAGAATGTATAGCATATTTATGCGGTACATGCATTAGTCGGCAAGTCACGAGAATAAAAAATTAGCTTTAACTTGAGAGAAATTTAAATTATGCACATTTAAAATAACTGTAAAAAAATAATATAAAAACACTGAAAAACTCTTTTTTTCAAGTCGAGATAAGTTCTTATGATGAACATTTTGTTCCATATCTCTCTAAATTTTTGTTTAGGTTTAAAATATAGTATGAAATACATATCAAGGAAGCATAAAAATCATTCAAAAAAGTACAATACTGCTCTTGAAATATCATGATAGAAAAGGAATAAAACTAATGGTTTACATATTTCTTTTATTTTATTAGAATTCTGGGCGATGTAATCCTGCACTAAAATGTATTTTTATTTACGTCTTTGCTCCGCTAAATAGTGAGCACGAGTCGAAAATTTGCTACAATAGGTGGATTATGAAAGAGGGACAGAGGATGCAAAGACGAGAAAGAGATAGGATAAGGAGTCAACATTAAATCCACGGAATGATAACTAATGGTTTGAGTCAGACCTGCACCATTGCCGGCATTATGTAACCATTACTATCTCGCGATTCGCGACCTTCAAAAACTTCTTTCATGAATTCCCTAAACCATCTATTACCATAAGAAAGTTCTCAAAACGTGTAGCGTGATTCATCCACCTATCTGTGCCCTTGTAGCGTCGCTGAACGTAATAAATAAAATATTGGAGACTGCTACTTCGCTGAATCACACGGAAAAAAATCCGGTTTAATTGGGGATTTTTACCTCTGCGCTGAGCTCATCCTTGAGATTCACTCGTCCGAATCTGAACAGATTTGTTGTAGTTAATTTAATAGGAACGATGTGACAGCCAGTAGTCATTAAATTTTTGTGATGATATCTTCAGAGAGTTGAGGGAAGAATGCGTGGATCGATCAGCCGGTGATTTGGCAGTGACCGCCACTTCTGTTTTCTTTCTTTCTTTTTATTTTTATTTCATGTTCTGATGACGATTGTTGGATTTATTCAGTAACTAATTTTCGTTTTGATCCACAAGTGGTATTAAGCTGTGTAATTTGTTCGTATCTTTGTGAAGCTTTGAAAAAGCATAATTCATTCTGCTAACATATTATTCACGTTACAAACGTAACATTATTTTATAAACTCATACATGAAACGCAACAAGCCTTTCAAATCAATAATTGAATACAGGCATAAATCCTCACATACCCTGCAAATTATTACTCTCACATTAATGGGGGATCGAGCTATTTTTGAGCACAATTTTTCCTGGAAAATCGCAGTTCTTAGAAAATAAAAAGAAAATTTCTCATATCTTCTTCCTACATGCGTGCGTGACCTTTTGCAATGTTAATTTTACGTTTAAAAGTCGGCTCCTGATTGAATTTTGGCTATTTTCTTGAAATTTAACGTTTAAAAGCATACTCAACCTACAAAAAAATCCCACAGATACATTGGAATCGGGAAAACCCGTTCGAAAAATTTCTGGATGTAGTAATCCACACATACAATTTTGCATTAACACCTTCCACGGTTCTACGGAAACCGAAAGAAGTTAGCTTTATTTTACACTGTTTTATGCAAATTATAGCTTATCACTCGGGCATCTTTCGCCACATCATGTGTTAGTTTCTTGTGTTGGTCGTTAATCAACAATGGAAGTGAGTTAATGATTGATTAATCGTCAAGCGTTACAATGCTTAATCGCGTTTCGACTCGGTTATCTACTCAACGAGCAAACTCAGCTTCATACTTGAGTTACCACCACGGTGAACCATTATTGAGCTCTTGTCCTGAGCATGAGGAAGAGGAATAAAACTCCAGAAATATCTTTGGTAGAGCTGCAATATTCTCTCAGTAGTTGACTTAACTCATAAAATAAGGATAAAAATTAAGTTTACTAAGAGAACTACTTCGAGGGTGGAGTTTGCTTGATTTGGGTCGTAATTTCGGGTTAGTTTTCCATATTTTTCCGTATAAGCCTTTTGGTGCAGTGAAATCTGCACGTTAAATTCCACGACAGTGACCCTATGGACATAGAGAGCGTTTTTCCCCTGAAGTTTCTGCAGTCACATCCGTTCGATAAAATTAATGTGAACGAGAATTGTATTTAGTGTTTCGAGACGCACCTTTTCTATAAGAGGGCTTAAAAAATTTAAGAATGTTTGACATTATGAAATCTAGAGTCAATTTTGTGAGTGCTCCAAATTTTTTATTCCATGTCACGCCCGCCAGCCCGCCAATTTCGTAGATGCCCCCCTCGCTAGCATATGTATACGTTACCCCGCCTTAGCAGCTGGACTACCAGCACTGCTGGACTAGCTTTAGCAATGAGGAAGTGCTATTTCTGGCTCATTAAATCAGCAAGCGTTTCGACGACCAAAGTGCGAAACCACGTATCTCCTTTGTGGTGTTTCAAAATTTTCGCTCCTATTTTATTTTTTCTAGAAAAAATAAGCCAACATCACGGCTTGAACTTTTTACCGAGTGCTCCGCTAATCTAGAGGAAAAATCGAGGAAGTTGTCAAAGAATTCAACGATTCAAATTCAACGAATTCAAGTTTTCAAACGTTAGCTAGATTTCCATAAAAAAGAAAAAATTTGACAGGGAGCCTGCAACGTTACAAATGGAGAACATGGTTTTGCTCTTTGGCTATAGATATGTACCTTTGCACCAGGCAGCATCGATTGAGCCATTCGGAAATAGATAACTGGCACCGTCAAACCACACAGGTTTCCAGCTAAAAAATTGCAAATTGCAAATTTTAGTCAACGGCAGAACCAATTGCATCGGAGAGCGATACTGCCATGCTAAGGAAAAACGCCGTATGAACCTTCAGGAGTTGCCAAATTTCCTTCAATAAAACACGAATTTCCTGGTAAACGTATGAATATTTTCATTCCAATTTTTCAGATAATTTAGTTCGCAATTTTACCTAAAGATTCTGAAAATTTCAAGTAAAAATATTCATAACTTTCCTCAAAAATAAACATTTTATTGAAGGAAATTTGGCAACTTTCGAATGTTTATACGGCGTTCTTCCTTAGCACGGCAGAAAAGAGGCACTCGGCATCCGCAGCCCACTCGTCAGGCGGCTGCTCCACCGCAGCCATAAAAGAATCGGTCTGCAAAAATCGGCCCGTGACGCAACTGGACCTCATGCTCCTGGTGCGGCGCGGAACCCGGCGCGCCCCCCCCCCCCCCCCTCGCGGTGCAGTGCTTTTTGCTCCATTTCGCATTCGCTCTCGGGTCAGCATTTGAAAGGGGGTCGCAGCACCAACGACTCAAGCTCTGCCGTGCTGAGCGAAAACGACGGACCCGGGTAGGGTTCCTCGTGCGGGTTGTGCGGTTTTTGTTCGGGAGGGCAGTGCACGGTTACGCCTTTGCCTACAAGTCGGCCGCGGTTGCTTTGTTCTGCGGAAAAATGGGATGAGGAAGTCGCGGTGATAGTTCGTCCGCGTCACCCACAGCTGCGGACGGATTTACATGTAGACGATGAAACTGCAAAAACGCGTAACTTCTTTGCGGTGTTTCAAAATCGGCGCCCCCTCTTTATTTTACGAAAGGAGACCCGGCGATTATCACTTAGAAGTTCCATAGAGTATTCTTGATACAGAGGAGAAACACCAGGAATGTCTTCGAAAAACGACGTTGAGTATTTTATCATTTTGAAAATCAATTCTGACAGGAAGTCTGCAGAGCTCTTAACCAAGATACGCGTTTTTGCATTTTCACAGTAATTGATATTCCAATGGTCAAAGGGCGGAACCACTTATTCCCATTTCCGACGTCGCAGCGGACTTCCTATTCAACCCTATTGTTCAATTGGAAAAACTATTCAACTGAATTTCTTGAACCGCCTTGATTTTTTTTCTCTATTTGAAGTGTTTTCCGTAAAATTTCAAGGTATACAATGGTTGACTTGTTTTTCTTCGAAAAAATATTATAGGAGCAGAGATTTTAAAACACCGCAATAAAGAAACGTGGTTTCGCACTTTAGCCATCGATTTGCTGATCGAGTCTGAAGACTCAGATGGTCTTAGAAAACTCCATTCAAACCGATGGGTCTTTTATGTAAATTTTTCGGAAAGGATTGTGCGAACTACTGAGTACTGTGCTCTCAGGGCTGTGGTTGCGATTGCAAGCGGGGGATGAAGATTTGAAAGGACGAATGGCAGAGAGCATTTTGAGACTAAGTCACATTAAGTATTGGCCAATTGCCAGAGGAGTCAGGCCATCTTTCGACCTCTAATTCCATCGGTGCTGTGTGGCCCCTTTTTAATTAAAATAGTGACCGCCGTTTGAAAAAAAAACGATCTCTGACGTCTTCCGCCGAGGTAGTGCCAAACATAAAAAGTTTGTGAAATCTTATAGCATTTTTTGCGCCTTGACATGTTTGAAACAGGCAAGTAATAATGAGCATTGTCATGTTAAAGCAATTTTTAGTACAATTTTCTTTCGAATCTTCGTTTCTTTCGGACCGAGAGCAAGTTCGAATAGATCAAATTGTTGAATTCTTAGGCCGAATCTGTAATCTGTTAGCTTCAAAATGCAATCTGTGACACACCACACAACAACAACAACAACAACAACAACAACAACAACAACAACAACAACAACAACAACAACAACAACAACATCAAGAACACAATGCATGAGTAGTGACTATGTAGAAGCGAATATAAAGTTATGATAATCTCAGTTCGACGCCCAGTCAAGTTGTCCATACCGCTCTTGGAAACCCTCTCCTCCCCAATTTTCATTTTCAAAAATAAATCAAACAAAACCACCAAAATTCCCACTTGTTAAAATCTGGTTCTGCAGACTTCATCCTATACTCTGCTTATGAGCGACTCTGCCCACAACTTTTCCCTCGAGCGAAAGAAGGTGGGGAGTTGAGGACAGACACTGCAACCAGGAGATTCATTATCAGGGCGTCATCATCAAGGGGTAATGGCGTATTACCATGTAAAACAGTATTAGTGAGGAAATATGTTGAGTAAAAGATAGGAGTAAGTGCGGTCGAACGCAACAAGCTGTTGTCCTTGGAAGAAATATCACCGAGCATTTTCGTGGAGCATATTTTTCCCCTCTTTCGAGGCAGTATTTAAAGTGCAAATATGTAAATCGAGTCTAATGCTGCAGAGACTGCCGACATTTTCCTATCATTCGATCTTCTTTTTCTCCTTTTTCTCCCCAACACGCGATCGTACATCGCAAATGCATTTTTTAAAAGGATGTTGCTGCAAGGGTCTGTGATTGAAAACTTGTTTCTGGTCTGCGAGGAAAGTTGTACAATTTTTACATTAACAGATGCTGATTTCCCCAACTGAGACTGAAAGTGTTTGTATCAGCCTTACATGTAGCAAAGAGTACTTTCATGGCGAAAATGAAACACGTCCCAGACTCTAGCTAGAATACTTTTTCTCCTCCAGCCTCTTGATAATGCATTTATACCTTAATTATCATTGGTTAGATGTGATCTTTGTTATGATTTCTGTAACAAAAGAGAAAAAGGGGCTAAACATTATTGAAATCCCATGTCAAAATATGAGTGTTGATAAGAGTGTCAAACTTTTTACCTTCAAAATGGTACCTTTTCAATTCTGGTTCTTACCTTCATGGTAAATTATAGAGAAAAAAAAAACACTAACAACATGGGTATAATAAGGCTAAAAAATTAAGACACAGCCAGTACGCTTAGGGCCAATTGCATGCTCATTCTCAATCCATAGAAGCTAAAATTGAAAAATTAGAATGAGCTTGAAACTGATCTATAGGTAGAAATTAGTGTAAGTCAAAATCAGAGCAAAGATGGATAGCGGGCACAACCAGCTCCCCTTCCAGAAAAAGAGGCAAGAGCGATATCATGTCTAAAGTCTGAGACAATATTACTAAGATTTTTGTGAAAAATTAAATAGGAGAGAAAATTAAAAAACGTGACGTGTACCTAGGTTTATTCTGGTTAAAGTCCAGATAAGACAGTGACCTGATCCTAGGGCAGCGCCAATAATCGGAGCGAGGTAGCTTTTTGCCGTCCGCGCCAGTTACGAGGTGTCAATGATCGATTCTCGATATTTCTCCATGTGAAGTTACGGTAAAGAATCGATTATTAAGGTGTTCGTTGCGGACACCCTATCTATCGATCCTTTTCCATAGGTTTAAATGACTAGATCAATCGATATATCGCCAAGCACGCCAGGCTACCGGTCCGCGCCGTGACAAATCGTGGCCGAGACCAGAGGAGTTTTAAATGATGCATACTTTGACAATGGGTAGTTTAAGGGCCGAAGAAGCGTGCGGCAGTGTATCGACAGTTTATGATCGGGAGTCAAAACAGCTACTGATCAAGCGTGGAAGATGGATTAGGATGACTGTGACGTTGCATAAATTGGGATCCTTTTGACCGCTGTCGATGGCGGCTGTCTCGGGAAGTTGAACGCTCGGATAGAAAAAAGCTCTCACCTTCATCGCCCGTCCTCTGGGAGTTTTCGACCCTTGATAAAATACTGTAAAGTGAAAGCTGCCCAGTGCAATCTGTTTAGTTTGCAAAATCCTTTCTATTATAATAAAATCATTTTTAAGACGCTCGATGGACGGGGTGAGGAAAGGGAGTAAGACGGTAGATGGGCTGTGGTGAAAAAGGGGAGTGCAGAGTCCGTATGAGTGGGAAACAATCGCTTTAGGTGCGCGGACCAATCACGCTCGCGGCCTTTAGGGGTGCGCAGCGCGCTGGAGGATGGGCCGCGTAGCGGCCAGGGGGTGGCCTCCCTAGTCATATATGAAAATAATCTTTATTGGACGTTTTCCCAATCTTAAGGCTATATTTAAGAGTAACTGAAGCGCTGGATGTAGAAAAGGCATTTCTTGTATGCGGTGTCTTATAATCTCTGCTAATGTTTCATCCACTATGATTAAAGCTAATGTATGTGATTCGTTGAAACTTTTACCGAATATTCCTCATGATTTTACAATGCTGGAAACGTGAAATTTCAAAAAAAAAATCGCCCAATCATTTTCTCTCTAAAATATGAATTAGCAGTGGAGATTCTGTAACACTGCAATCGAGAAATGCCCAATCTGCACCTGACGCCGCAATTCACCATTGAACTCAGCTTCAAATTGCATTTATCCTTCGTTAATTCTCAGGAAAAAATGATTTAAGCCCGGATATGGATCCTTTTTGCTTAATATAGCGTTGTTTGTATTGACCACTTCGGTACGCCCTAACACAGTAGATGACGTCATCCGCTTGCTTTAGAGAGAACTGTTCTTCGGTGCTCCTGAACATGAAAATTTAGTGCCTGACGTTTTGCTCCTCGCAAAGCTATTCGATCATCGAAACGTGGCTCTATTCTGCCGTGCTAAGGAAGAACGTATGAACATTTGAGAGTTGCCAAATTTCGCCGGATAAAACATGTATTTTGAAAAAATGTTTTGTATTTTTTCTCTTGAAATTTTCAGATATTTTAGATTAAACACCAAACAAAACTGTTTGAAAAATTTGAAGAAAACTATTCCCAATTGCCTCAATCAATTTGTTCTTCATTGACGGAGATATGACAACGTCTGGCGGCTCATACGGCGTTCTTCCTCAGCATGGCAGTATCCTTCTGTGCTAAGGAAGAACGCCATATGAACATTCGAGAGTTGTCGAATTCTCTCCATTAAACTGTTCCTTTTTAAGGAAAGTAATGATTATTTTTCCTTGAAATTTTCAGGAACTTTGGATAAAATTGCAAACAACATTTTCTGAAAAATTGGAAGAAAAATATTCATAAGTTTACCAGGAAATTCGTATTCTGTAAATTGAACTTTGGCAACGCCTGAAGGTTTATACGGCGTTCTTCCTTAACACGGCGGTATTGCTCTCATAACAGGCTCATTGAGGAGCAAAAAACTGCGTACACCACCCAGTGCTGGTTGCTGGTTTTCACGACGCAGGTCGGACGCCCGAAGCGTCGGTTGACGCGTCGCGTCGCGATGCGGTTCGCACGAGTGCGCCGGCGCGGCGCGGCATGGCAGCCGCCAGCTGAGAAGTTTCCAGCGGCCGTTGCCGTTCCTACGACTTTCTCTCTCTTCGCTTCAGATCTGCCCGGGTCCAGAGGAGGCAGCAGGGCGGGGCGGGGAGGCGGGAGGGAGAACCAGACCCGATCTCTGATGTTACATTGCGTCACCGCAGAATCAAATTAGAAACCTACCTGCCTCGTGAACGTGTGCCCCATGCGCTGGGCTTGGACCTGAACGCAGTTACTGCACAGGGTGGAACCTTTATGTGCAGAATTTTGGTTCCCTTGGCTTAAGGATGAATCACATATTTTCAGGAAATTAAAAAATTGGCGACATGCTCTGGTTAAATATGTGATACATACAGGATGTTCCAGACCACCCGTACCAGTCTTTTTTTGCTTATTTTAGGTCGGATCAGGAGCGGACTAACACCGAAAAAGTGACAAGGAATACCGGCCCACCAGTGCTTGGATCGATACTTTCTAGATATTATTTCGTCATGTGAAAGAGATGAAACGGTCCGAAATCACCCTAAATATTGACCGGCCCATCGATATTTTTTCTGGTTTTACTGTCAGCCTGTCCGCCTCAGGGTTGGATGAAGTTGTGAAGACTACGCGGACGAATGCTGTCTTGTTAAAGGCCGTATGAGCTCACAGACATTACCAAATTTCCTGAAACAATACTTCTTTCCTCCTACCCGAGCGTTAAAGTCGCTGAGTTAGCCTCTCACGGGGGCCTACAGAGATCCTCCATTTGTACGCAAGTAAAAGAAATGACCGTTTTCCATCTTGCTTGCAGTAAACTCCTGAGATTTTATACTTCTGTCTTTCTACCCGAGCGTTAAAGTCTCCAAGTTAATCTCTCACGGATGCTTATAGAGATCCTCCTTTTGTACGTTGGCAATGTTGAAGACTTTTACTCGCGGGTTCAACATTTCCTCGTTGACAACAACACTTGCCTAACCATGTTTTTCTGGCTCTTTAGCTACTTGCGTACAGTGTTTCAGTCTGAAACTAAAACGAGTAATAAAAGCCCCTAAAAAATGGATGAATACTAGCGTTTGACTTTTATGATCGAGCCTTTCTTCAAACATTCTGTCCCATCAACCAATTTCACTCTCAAAGGGAGGTCGCAATTCTATCCGTAATCATTAGCGTTGATGTTTCAATTTTGGCTTTCATGCTTTATCTCATAAAAATGGTCAAAATCAAATGGCCAAATTTTGCTGCATCACTACTAGCGATAATTTATCTCCAAGAGTCAGTATACTTTTACTATTTAATCGAAAATTGTACAGCATTTTGCAACAAGGAACTTTATTCAGACTCATTTTAGAAGCAACGTATGTGCCATTTGTTCCCCCATGCAGAGAGGTCCTTTTATGGATGAGCTAGAAGTTTTAGTTCCCTATTGAAAAATGTGGTCCAATTCATCCCTTTTAAATTATCTCTTGAGAGAGCATTTACGAGTAATTCCCAAGGAAACGGCAACTCTGTATTTGGCGGCAATACCGTCCATTCATTCCGGTATTGGCGTCGCCGGTGAGATGCTCCCGCTAATTAACTGCGCCCTCTTATACTGTCGAAGATATCTAGATGCTCTATAGGCAGTGCAATAACTTAAATTAAAATCCGCGGCAGCTGCAGTTATGCAACGGCTAATCTAATATCGTCCAGACTTAGGCGCGGGAGATCACACTAGAGTTGCCGATCCGACTGAAAAACCGGAGATCTTTGCTGCCTTGCTAAGGAAGAACGCCGTATGAACCTTCAGGCGTTGCCAAATTTCCTTCGACAAATCACGAGTTTTCTGGAAAATTCGTGAATATTTTTTCTCCAATTTTTAAAGGGACTTTGTTCGTAATTTTATCTAAATAGTCTGAAAATTTCAAGGAGAAATATGCATAACTTTCTTCAAAAATACATGTTTTATTCGGGGACATTTGGCAACTCTCGAATGTTCATACGGCGTTCTTCCTTAGCACGGCAGTTTGGTTGATCAACTAGGGTGAAGCCGGGGCTCTGGCAGCGGCGCTCACATGCTGGTGTGATGAAGGGCTCATAATCATAACAAGGATATTACGGCGCGAATTTCAACCGAGACGCGATCAGATTCCGCCTCCACTTTCACTCATAATTTGACAGACCGCATCTTTGACCACGTCACGTTAAATTTCGATTAATCTGTCTCGGGCGCTTTATCCGCGCCGAGCCTCTGCTTAGCCCCTCGACAAGCTTCGGAAACAACGAGTGGAAATGTCAACCTCAGGTCAAAACTTTCTAATGGCGATCAAACTAATTGGAATCGACGTAAGCGAATTGATCATATAGTTTCGATATCCGCGTCACAAGTTCACTGACAATAAGTCCTGAACAAGGATGAAAAATGGTCATTTTTGGGCTCCAAAGTTCAACATATGACTAATTTTACGTATGATTTAGCGTCATTTGGTGAAGGAAGGATAGCTCAACAAAAATAACATCGTGCAATTCTTGAATTTTCAAAATCTTTGGAAGATGTCATTGTGTTGCTTTTGGATGTTGAAATAGTTTATTTCCCTCGGAAAATACATTAAAACTTCCACTGTCATTTCATGTGTATTGTTATTGTCATAATAGGAATCATTTGAAAACGAGGAGCAAAATATTTTTGAAGCATATGGTTACTTTAAGGAAAAGAAATCAAATGAGATGGTTTAAAAAACACGGTAAAGGACTGAGAGAAGTATACCTTTATTTCACTCACCCCGTGTGTCAAATGACCTACGTGAAATAAGGTCTAAAACATAGGCACATAACACTATTTTGACGATTGACATCTACGTGCTCTGTTCCAACGTGTCACTATGGTCCTTGACCTGCCGGAGGACAAATACCTAAAATATTTTATCATTAATTCTGTGTTCAAATTTGCCTGGGTATGAGGTTTCAAGTTCTCATTTCACTGTTTGTAATACGGTGATTCATCGGAGATTCCGTTGACAACGAAATGCCTAGGGTCTTTGGCAATTAATCATGAATGCTCATTCTTCTAGCGAATGATTCAGTGCGTCCTCTCACGAAAGCTGTTTAATTTTTAACGATTCAAAATGCAATTAAAAAAATAAAGAGACCAAAGGACTAGATTTTTTAAGCCTCTTGAAAATGTTAACCCTGTACTCATACCGTTAAGAGATTAAGAACAAAGATGGAAACCACTCGTTGCACATTTTTTTCCATTTGTTTTTCCCCATTATTATTCTGTTGCTAATCATCACACGAACTGAAGCTTTTGAAATTCTCGATAGTAACTAATGTGTGGCTTCCTTTTTCGCCTTATCCACATCCAGGCTCAAACGGCGCGGCGTTAAAATTACACGCATAATCTCGCAGTGACACATGAAAATTAATCTACCACTACTACATTCGGATAGGTGTTGGCGTTCGCCTAGCTCTGCCTTCATTCTTTACTTGACGCAGGTATTTCAGCATGTTAGATTAGCCCAGATACTGGGAATGATCTAGTTGCTGACTGCTACGTACCAATTACTGCTCCCACATGCTACGTTGGTCAGTTTCTTCGGGGCACTCGCTGTCCATTGCGTCAGCGGCAACGGTCAAATAGTTGACCCGAGCCTTACAAAATTCGCTCCATTCATAAGAGGTACGGCTCACACCAAAAGAGTCTGCTGACTTTCAAACCGCCGCAGCACATCTGTCATGAATGTGCCTGTGCGTGCTGCTGCATCGAAATTAAGTATTGAGTCGATACATTATAAAATGACTGATATTGCACTTGTCCGTAAAATTACATTTTGCACCTAGGGAGATTTTTATATGTAAACCGAACTATGTTGTTTTAATGCCTAATAAATGCATGATTGCATCCGCAAGAAGAAGATTTCTTCTTATTATAATGTTTGTCTTTTCTGTACTTAATGTATCGCCTCAATATTTAACATTTTTTCAAGAGGAGAGGTGAGGAGAGGAGGAGTTCATGGTTAACATTTGTATATTATTGAAGCATTACACATTTGATGTTCGCGCCCAATTGTATCCATTTAGACCCTTTATTACTTCTGTAATCTCAAAGAGGTAGCAGCTTTGAAAAATGAAAGTTCACTTCAGGCAGAGTCAGTGTTACGCCAATTTTAGCAGGCATACAGCGCAGCATGACGGAGCGTTACGGTTGTGTGGAAGGTTTGAGAAAAGTCAGTAGTTGGCATTATATAATTCATGGACGCACTCAAAAGTATCAATGGAATCACTGAAATTATTCTTATTATTGAATATGAAAGCACACAATACGCTTAAATACAGTTATGGAACAATTTTTGATCCTAAACTAAAGATAATAAATATCGTTGGATTATTTAAACAGAGATGCTTCGAGAGCAGGGACACATCTATGAAGGCACCCATCTGAGTGATGATCAACAGAAGCATGCTGTCTCTGAAATAAGCCAAAAAAGTTGGTTTCCCTAATCTAATCGCGTTCCAATTGTAAAATAAACAAAGTTGAGATTAAATCTAAAGTGGTATGAAATGGCACGTGGAATAAGAAAAGGCGTTATCAGCTTCATGCACGTTTAAAGCACGCATAAAATGACCAAAGCTCTATGCTTGAACGAGCTCCGTCTATTTTTTATGAATGCAATCACATTAAAAGAAAAAGCTCACGTAAAAGGACCCCCACTTTTAATGGTTTTTTTATCTCCTCGAATGGACCTTACTTCACTCGATGGTTTGGCAATGTTATTTACTTATGCGCGAGGCATCACAAGTCGTATTAATTAGGCCTCCTCAGGAGTGCCCGAATGGAACCGTGACCAATCGGTTAGGTTCAGGCGCTGCTGCCACGTTGAGAAAAAACAACGGATGGACATCCACCCGCTGTTAAATTCCCGCGGATAACGAGGGCATTTTTTGAAAAGGAGGGGTATCGATAATAGCAATTTTTGGCCCGCCCTAGGTCCCTAACTGACTTTAATCAAATCTACGATTTTGCGCTGTTAATAGGTCTATTATTTTTGGGATGCTACATAATTTGGTCATGTTTGGTTCCGTTTTGCGTCTACTAGTGGTCTAAACGTGGGTCCGAAGATCGGAATTGATGGAAAATGCTGATTTTTCCGGATTTGCGATCTTTGTCAAATCATCGTAAATCGATTTTCAGACCTATTTTTACGCCAGTGTTAGACGCGAAAATTCAGAAAGGGAAAATGATCAAATCATTGCATGCCGTAAAATATAGACCTACAATGATCAAAAAATCGTTGAGTTGAGGATATTTGAATTAGTTGTTCTCAAAAGAGAGCAAGTCAATTTTTGCATGAGCCTTAGCTTGCATAAAAGGACACACCAACAAGGACTTATCGAGAAATGGACCTCACTGGAAAAAAGAACACATTGGATCTAGAGTCCAGACTCTTGAAAACATTGACAAGAAAAAATACTCTTGACTCGATCGGATTTTTGCTTGAATCCAAACGAAATCCGCTTAAATTAAGAGGCTTGGTTCTTGATTTAAGCTCGATTCTGATTGAATCAAGAGCTTTTTTTCTTGTCGATGTTTTTAAGAGTCTGGACTCTAGATCCAATGTGTTTTTTTCCAGTGCTGTTCCCTTTTGAAAACAACTGATTCATTCAGGGTGGACCCCAAAACGGCCCTTATCGATACCTTATCTTCACGGATAGATTAATTTGAATTTTTCAGGAAATTTAAACGTAATTTCCTCTAGTGTCTGTGTAAATTCAAAGAAGAATATCCGAAACTTTACCACAAAAACGTGGTAAAAAAAACTTGGCAGCATGTGAACGTTCATACAGCATTCTTCCTCAGGTCGGCGCGGTGGTCTTGGACCAATACGCGAACGCGAGCTTGCGATTAAAATCGATCAAGGTGAAGAGGTGCGGGGGAGGAGAAAGGAGCGGGACAGGTGAGATCTGAGGGGCGAGGGGGGGGGGGGCGCCAAGAACTTGCGACCATTGTAAGTTCATTTTCGAGCGTTTCACCTACATTCACTTTCGACCTTCGCCGGGGAGCCGAGGCCCAGACCCGTGCCCGTGCTCTGCGTTTCGAGTCCGTTCTTTCCCGATCCGCGATTCGCGGCCGTCAGCACTTGAGCCCGCACTCCCGTGCTAAGGAAGAAAGTCGTATGAGCCTTCAGGCGTTGCCAAATTTCCTTTGTTAAAACGGGAATTTCTTGGTAAACTTATGAATATTATCCTCCCAATTTTTCAGATAATTTTGTTCGCAATGAAGATGTTGCATGTGTGAGGGATTTGCGATTGGACCATTAATTCTTATGTAAAAGTTCTCGCGGAACACGATGGTGCCACTGGTTTTCTCTGAAATCATCTTCCAAGCTCAAAAAAAGCTCTCAAAGTGAGGCCAAAATGGAGGGGACATCCCACCCTACCCTGGGACTCCACCTTTCCATCAAAACAAACTCTCCATGCAGAGATAGGGAACAAATACATTAGCAGGGTTGCCGTGTTTTCAGTTTTGGAGTCCCCAAATAAAGTGGCAGCCCTGTCAATGTATTTGCTCCCTATCTTTGCATGGAGAGTTTGTTTTGATGTAGAGGTGGACTCTCAGGGTAGGGCGGGATATTCCCTCCATTTTGGCCTCACTTTGAGAGCTTTTTTTGAGCTTGGGAGATGATTTCAGAGAAAACCAGTGGCACCATCGTGTTTCTCGCAAACTTTTACATAAGAAACAACAGTCAAATCGCAAATCCCTCACACATGCAACATCTCCATTTTACCTTCAGTTCCTGAAAAATTCGAGGAAAAATTTTCATAACTTGCCTCAAAAATAAACATTTTATCGAAGGAAATTTGACAACTCTCGAATGTTCATACGGCGTTCTCCCTAAGCACGGCAGTAGAAAAAGGTTAAGCATACGCACAAGCCGTGGCCACGCGCGGCTCTTGAAGTTGTGACATCATTCCGCTAGCTCCCGTTACTGCCGTTGCTTGTTATTGCTGGTTCATAAGTCTCGCATGTCGGCTCTATCTGTCTCCTTAGCCGACGATTTTCTGCTACTTAGGTTTCGTTTTCGTTCTTCTTATTCCTCTTTTTATTCTTTTACTTCTCGTGCTTCATGAATCACATTTGGACCGCGTTGAGCAGAAAGGAACCAAGCCACATCAGCTATTGCCAAATGTAATCGGGCAATTTAATTTTTTACTTGAAAACGGTAGTGCGGATTTTTGTGCAATTTCAGGAAATTTTCTCCATAATGCGAAGCCAATTCCTCAAAATTTTCAAAAGAATTAGCACAAAAGTTCCCTTGTAAAAAATTAAATTGCCCAGTTAAATGTGGCAATTGCTGATGAAGCTTGGTTCCTTTCTGCTATACGCGGTCCATTTGAGGTCATATAATTCCAATTGGGCCTGTTGCAAACTTTTGCTAGAGCAAAAATAAGGGTTGTTTCTTATGGATAATGCCTCAAAAATTACGATGAGCGCATCGGCAAAGTCTGAAATGCACTCATAACTTCACAGTCTGCGTAAGAAATT
Organism: Bemisia tabaci; assembly: GCF_918797505.1. NCBI lineage: Eukaryota > Metazoa > Arthropoda > Insecta > Hemiptera > Aleyrodidae > Bemisia > Bemisia tabaci. The sequence continues at coordinate 30,251,711 of NC_092798.1, read as the reverse complement.
TGCGGTTTTTTGAGCTTCCCGCTTCAAAAACGATACTACGGCACAGGTGAAGATTTTGTAAGAGGAGTCGTTCCATCGTCGGCAATACTCATCATGGCCGACGTCAATCCGCCAAAACACGTGTGATGGGACGAGATAACACCTGAACTGAATTAGACCAGATAACAATCGGCGTGTTAACGTTCATATTTTCCACGCCCGAATTGATTGACCTTGAACTCTCCTCGAATTACGCACAGAACTGCGCGCAAGCGTCGGCCATGATGAATATCGCCGACGACGGAGCGACTCCTCTAACAAAATGTTCACCTGTGCCGTAGTATCGTTTTTGAAGCGGGAAGCTTAAAAAAACGCAAATTTCTTACGCAGATTGTGAAGTTATGAGTGCATTTCAGACTTTGCCGATGCGCTCATCGTGATTTTTGAGGCATTATCTATAAGAAACAACTCTTATTTTTGCTCTAGCAAAAGTTTGCAACAGGCCCATTGGACGTATTTCTGCCAAACGGAACTATGTGCATTAAGACATGAGTCCTGAGACCCACAAGGATATATGCATAACAGGGCTCATGTCATAATGCACATAGTTCCGTTGGGCAGAAATACGTCCAATTATGTTTGGGAGTAAGAAATAGCCTGCATGCACTGCATGAAGCTTTTGGTGAATGGAAAAGGAAGTTATCGTTTTGAAATACGGAGAGGAGCGACTTCAAAGTTTAAAAATACGATCAAGGCGCGCGATTCACAAGGGGCTTCAAGCGATATTCCGAGGCTAAGAGCTGAATTTTGGCTGCTTCCTCTATTTACCGGAGACTTCAATCGGAATTTGCACCATTTCAAATATGAAGGAAGACCTATGTTCGCTTCCGAGAGATTAAATTTGACTTACTGGATATTAGCCTTGACTCGCATTCCGAAGATATTTTAAGCGCCCTCCTCGTTCATTGGGTACTTCAATTTACTAAAATTTCAGCCTTCTTCCCCACCCTTTGACGAGAAGAGGGAGAGAAGGCTCTTCTCCTGGTATGTATATAGCATGAAAAAGTGAAAAAACCGGCCAGGTTGGCCTAGCGGTCTGACTATGGACTAGGTAATAGGTCCCGGGTTCGAATCCTGGTGGTGGCGACACATTTTCGAGGAACTGACGAGTGAATCTGCAAGAACAGACCCGGCCTTATTCCCTCACTGAAAAAAAAAACTCCGGCCGTGGGAGCCGCAATTACGGGCTATACAGAGATACCGTCCGTTCCGGGCTCAAAGGCCGGAACGGACGGTATCTCTATATAGCCCGTAATTTCGGCTCCCACGGCCGGAGTTTTTTTTTCAGTGCTGAAAATTTGAAAGCCTGGAGCATGGATGTGTACTAACCCCAACCCAGTGCTCTTTCAAGGTTTCAGAATCCTTAAATGGATTAAAAACCTCAAATAAATAAAAATTTTAAAAAAGTGGAAAAGTGCTCAACCCCCCCCCCCCCCACCCCTTGTCAAGATCGGAGGATTCGGCTATACTGAAATGTTAAAAATACCTCTGAATTCGCATTGTTCGTCTGGGTGGTATGAATGCATATGTGACGCCCAACACGGGGGTAATGCGCCGGCGTGGAGTCCGAGCTCACTGCTCGTTGACAGGACGAGCACTTGGAACCGGGGTCGAGGGGGGACAGGAGGGGGGGGGGGGGGGGTAACAATCGAGGAGTGGATTTGATGTGGCTTTTTGTCTTGGCGGCTGCGGCGTTGTGGATGTGGAGATTCGCCTTGACCCGCACTCCGCGTCCGAAGCCGTGTGTGCTGTAGCGGCATCGCCGTCGTGCACGGTTGTAGGTGGTGTGACGCGCACTGAATGACGGATCATGCGTTGGGAATGACCCGCGTCCTTGCCAAATCGCCTGATTTTTAGCCCCATCGGCAGGAGCGTTGAGCCTATTAACAGGATCGATGCCCCGACCAAAAACGCAGGTAGAAAAAGTTTAACTGGAAAAACGCATCTCGCGTGCTGTCATGATAAAGATGAGGAAAAAGTATACTGAAACACGCATAATATGGCATATATCAGCTATTCCCACTGGTTCTTATAACCATTACAACATTTTTCAAATTTTGACCAGATCCCTAGTGTCTTAGTTAGCTTTGTCTCTTGTTCTATTCTTTTTCATCATGCACTGTGACAATTCGTTACTCTAATTAACTTGTTTAGCTGTGTTTTGTGTTTGTAACTGCTTGCTGAAGATGGGCTAAGCCCGAAATGCATCCAAGCTAATAAATTACTTCAACAACCATATTATGCGTGTTTCGGTATACTTTTTCCTCATCTTCAGAAAAAGTTTGTGTGGGGGAGGCTCTATTCACCCCTCATAGGAGTCTACTTGTATAGAACGGCTGCATTAGCGAAGTCTGGAAGGCTCCAACCTGATGCATATTAGACGCTAAACTGAAGGTCCCTGGACGAATAACCACTTTTTCCTTTCATAATTATGAACGAATAATCTATCTGTATTTGACGAATCCTCATTTCTGTTAAAAAGATTTTCTTTGAAATAAAATGAAATCTACCTACTTATAAACGAGACGCAACTTTTAAGACACTGTGAAAAAAAGTCACTAGTCGTTTTGAAAAAATTCAAAATTTTCTCCAACTTAAGAAACGAAATTTACACGGACAGAAGTATTCATGCAGTCTGGTAGGCAGTAATAGGGGCTTTACGCCGCGCCGCGCCGACCCCACTGTTTGGAGCGATGCGTGAAGTATTCTTAGAGTCTTGCAGGCGCTAATATACGCTTCACGCCGGCCACACTGTGTTTCCTTCATTCTGTCACTTCCTTCTGCATGCAAACCCCTTTTTCCTCCTCTCCATTTCATCCTATTCACGTCCCCTTTTCTTCTTCTTCTCTTCCTCGTCATCTTTTGTTTCTTCTCTCTTACTTTACATCCTCTCCTTCCTATTATCCCTTTACTTCTTCATCCATCTCTCCTTCTTATTTTTCGATGTCTATTGCGTCCCCGTCTGGATAAGTTTAGAATCCTCAGCGATTAAGTCTAAACAACACAAGTCGTTCTGAATACGATTCAGGGTTCAGTTTCATATTTCTTCGCTCCTCTGACGTAAGGGCCTATCTCAGTCGTTTCCACGTAAGCCCGTATATGCCTATGCTACCGTGCAGAGCAAGAACGCCGTAAATCCATCAAGATTTTCCCTCGTTTTTTGAAACTTGACACTTTATGAAATGAAGACTGTTTTATAACCCAAGCACTTCAAATTTTCAGAATAAGTTCTTGACAGTATTTGCTGAAGAATTCTGTAAAAACATTGTCCCAAGGTACACAAGTTTTTTTTTTCTATGATACCTTGTTTCCAAAAAATGTAAAACGGCGTTTACGGCGTTTTTGCGTTGCACGGCAATATGCCTCTCAAGGCTCATGTGGAAATAGAGATACGCCCTTACGTCAGAGAAGCGACGATTTGTAGTGAATCGTACGCGGCACCAATCGTGACGTGTATTGCTGGTTGCGTAGCGACGATACCGATAGGGACTGGCGGCTTGGCGTTGCGGACGATGAATCGAAGTGGCATGGGCTCGGGTCTGGGGAAGGAGCGCACAGACTGGGAGCCGGGGGCCGGGCGTCCCGTAATTATTATTAATGAACTTGCGGTGTCATTAAGAGTCGCGCCGCGCCGCCGCCGGCTCGCGACGTCCGCTGCGCTTCAACGGTGAACCCGCGTCGTGGTCCAAGTTCGAGCATGGAGCGCAGTGTCCATTTTCAGGTGTATAATCAGCGCCGCTCGAGTGTTGCAACCGCGGCTGCCAACTCACCCGAGGCACCGAACCCTCCCGGAAAACACGTCCAAAAATGTCCCAAAATTTAATGCCTGGTCAACGCGTCGTTTCCCGGACGAGGGAACGTAACTTCATTTCATGATTGCAAAATTGACGCAAACAAGTCAATTTTTCTCAGGATTGAACCTGTGCAATGGAGAATTTGCAAGGGTCTGAAATTTGATAAATTTCGTGTTTAACTGGAATCTACTGAGTGAACTGAGCACGGAGATACCCTTCATTCATAAATTGAGCAATTATTAGAGGAGATATAACAAAATAACCGATTCTGCTAAAATACATGCATTTAAATGGGAAAATGCCGCCAGATGACGTTACTACGCGGTGCATTTTCTTACTTTCAAATCGATATTTATACTTTTTCCCATATCAGAAAAAATTATAAAACATACTGTGAAATCAGCTCCTTAGGTACTTTCAGATAAAGCAATAAAACTTTTGCGTGCAAATTCTCCATTTTAATATAATTTTTTATTTTATTTTTACATGAGGTCAAACAGAAGAATCTGTGAAACAGATTGCTGTTGGTACCGTGTTGATATGAAGTCGGCATTAACATGAGGTCTTGAAGCTAATTTTATTTAGTGTTCCGAACCTCTTTAGGAAGTTCTGTCCCGGTTTGTCTCATCAATCACCAATCACCAGATTCGACCAATCAGATCCGTTGGTTTTCGATAGGTCGAACCTTTTTTAGAACCACCTCGCGAGGCGGTACCAAAATCACGCACTAACGTTGCGATTCGTTAGTCATCGAATCGGAGGGTCCGAACTCAAAATAGAATGACAGCTTGGAGGTTCGGACACAAAAGTAGTTCCGAACCCCATAACGAAATTCGCTTTCTATGTACCCACCGACATAGTTTTTTGTTCACAGTCCTCGCCGGACCATATTGATAACAACATGAACTCAACATGATCGTTTTCGGCAGGATAACCTTGCCTAGTCCATTATGATCCTGAAATGGTTTGCTTGCTGGAGTATGAAGTAGTTTATTTTTATTAGAGTCAAATACTTTGTTTACACTCCTCAACGACAACACTGTCGGGGTAAGTGGGAACTGCACAATACTTAATCGGCGTGCGGTGCATACCGCAGCGCACGCTCCGTTGCATTTTTCATATTTGATTGACAATCACTCACCCGGCGAACCTATGCCCAAGCCGCGGTTCGTATACCCTCTCTTCAACTTCATTCACGAGTGCCCTGTCATATTCGGCTAGGCGCTGATTGAGCGCTGAAATCTCCAGCCCTCTTAGAATGCCTCTTGTTCAATTCAAATCACGCTCTTCTTTCAAGTTCTTTAGTTTTATTCGAGAGCTTTTCATTTTCTTACAACTAGAACTTAAACTCCACGCCCAGCTTTCATTGATTTTCGTGCTCTTTTGGGCGGAGTATTGTCGATAGCCAGGCCTGGCATGTGCCTGAAGTAGAGTTGATGATGCTCTCATGATTAGACGTTTTTTACACTGAAAGGAGCCACCTGCCAATTTAGGTCTAGATTTTGACAGATTCTTCTTAGTCTTCGTATAAACGCCCCTATACACCACTAAAAATGGTGGTATATAAAGAAAATATATATCAAGAAGAGATAGACCCAACTAAGATATCTTATGTAAGATATTTTTCCCGAGTGAGTTCATAATAATGTTGTGAATATGACGTCGTCTTTCAGCAAATCACAAAAAAAAAAATCATCATTAAATAATCAGTCATCATTTAATTTCCCGAAAAAATCTGCCAGAATGAAGCAAAACAGGGGCTCAGCAACTATTTCGACTCTTGAGTTGCTAATTTTGCCGATCTCCTCAATTGAAGGGGAACTGACTTTCCAACATCTTTTCCTCCCATCTCACGTCATTTTGAGCATTACGGCTTCAAGGCACAAATATCTGCGCTATGATTTTTCTTCCTCTTCTCCTCGTCCTCTTATTCCTCCGTCTGATTTCTTTGCCACCCACACATAATTGGTAAGTGACACAGTGTGTGACTTTCAAGCTAATCAATCATTAATCTGTCCGTTATTTCATCACGCATGTTTTAAAACTGTGATAGGAAAAACCATAATGTGCGCAGACGGATATATGCAGACGATACGCAATAATGGAAGTTACATAGCTTTGAAATCAAAAATTACCTCATGACCTCCTTACTTAGAAAAAAATTTAAGAGACAAATTGCATTTTACCGACATTTGACCAGATCATTCTTTGGATGAAGGATCATGACTTTTTTTTTTTTGTTTATTTTTTTATATATTCGTTATTTGTAAATATTCAAAACAGCCAAGGTGGTTGTTTGTTTAAAAATACTTGATCTCTTTCGGTCTCCCGCCGTCGTGAAGATCTCAGGAGACCTCTCATAGAATGTAACGCGTTAATTGCTGCTCGTAAAAAATTCCGTTAGGAGCAGCAGTTGTCTTCCTCCGTGAGTCTATAGTCTTGACACCGTTATCCTGCAGGAAACGGGAACTGTACACCCACACGTTGCTCCACTCGACATTTAACGCATGAATAAATCGCATAGAGCCATCTGTGAGGCTAGGCTAACGAGGATCCACTTGGATAGGTATCAATTTTTATCTCTATACTCAAAGGACTACGACGACTCATACTTCTTTGCAGCAAGCAAGTTATCTCCTGAAATTTCGTAATTTTTTTTATTTTTATTGGCAGAGAGCTGATTCGTTGTTCTGAATTATTTTTTGCGCCTAATTGAATTTTGATCACGTCGGCCGTTGGCTTGTCAGAAAAATAAAGTGTCTAGTTTTCCTCAATATTTGGCTGAATTGTTATCATACGTGATTATGTTATCAAACAAGTTTAAACATAGCTTTTGTCATTTAAGATGTATTGGATCATTCCTAACAATATAAAAAGTTGCCCACTGCTGCCTACTCCCAAATCGATCAATAGTTTATTTCATATAAAAGGGGCTTGAAGGACAAGGTGCATAATTGCAGTTTTTGAAAAAAAATTGAGATTTTAATGATCTCAAGTGAAATTAGTCTTAACACAAATTCTGTAAAAAATTCGCTCTCAAATTCCAATTTTTAAGCATCAAAAGTCAGTTTGAACTTTCTTTCCGCCATAAGGATCCATGTAATTTCGAAACTCCAAACACGTACCTACCTCTCGAAATAACAAACAAGCAGGAAGCTCCAACGCATTGGCGTCGGAGAGCGGCTCTGGGGCAGTATTGTAGTCAAGAATGAGGGCCTAGACACATTTTGTCATTGATGTACAATCCGACAACTGTCGATTCAATCAACGAAAACGATTCAAACTGTCGAATCGCCCCAATGGCCACGATAGTTGTTAGACGTTTACGTTTCCCTGGGTAACCTTTGTTTGCTATCAGCTGATATCAAGTAATATGACTAGGAAGCTCCAACCCAGTGTTTAAAGCTTCCTTAACCGCGAAAACTTTAAAATTCAAATTTTCAAATTTTGAACGTAAAGTACATTTTTTCCATCACGAGATAAAAGCACAAACAAGTTTTGATTGTTGACTGTATCACCATGATTCCAAAAATACAATACACAACATAGCATTGACTAACAATAAAACAGTATGCAATAAAATAAAGTCATGACAAGGAACATAGCCGAAAATGGCGCCGATTCCCATCAACCAACGCGCGGTCTCTACAATGTAACATGCTGCATTGATACTCCCCAGCTGGGACCGTCCGGAATAGCAGCTCTAGTGCAAGCACCAGAGCCGCTAAAACTGCACTTATGCGCCTTTTCCTCGAAGCCCTTCAAATCATAAATAGGGTTCTGCCGCAATCACACGCTGAATTCGGCAGCTGAATGTGGCAGTCAACAGTCAGCGCTCAACAGCTGAAATTTCACTAATTCGAATTATTTTCATCCAAATGTGTATCAAATCTATTCGAATAGTTCAGACAAATCCGACATAATCCGGTGGTCGCTGAGAATCGTTGCTGAATTTTGCGCGTCACGCGCAAAATTCAGGCATCGGGCTGATGACTTCCACATTCAAACCTCATTCAGCTCCCACATTTAGCGTGTGATTGCGGCATTCATGGGACACGGCATTAGTTCTGATGGCCAGGGACCGAATTGTGTTGGTCCTTCCACCGTACTTAAATGTACTTAGGGCGAGTCTCAAGTCCGGCTTATTGCCTCTGATTGGCCGGTGGTGCGGTTTGGACTAATCGATGGATGTTGCATTTCCGTGGGAAAGAGCCGACAAAATTCAGCCCCAGTGCGGTACTTAGCGTGCCCTCTCCGGTGTGTCATTCTTCGATACTCTTCTCCAAGGGAAAGCTGTTACCGTTTGTATTAATGCAGGGCAGGAGTGGCTGTGCTTCTGCTAAAAAGAGACTCATCCGCCGATGTACGCACTAATTATTCTAACATTCCGACATTCTTGTGCGGACGGGAGCAGCAAGTGCGAATGCCAAGGTGCATTCGCTCCATACTCGGCACCACTCGTTAGACGCGACGGTGCCTAGACCTAGACTCTATGGTATTCCACGCGAACGCTCGGATAATAAATTATAACGCGCGCGGAAAGTGTGAGTGATCGCTTTCCATTTCACATTGCAAGGTAAATGGACCTGTAACCAGTGATACTCCGAGCCCGTTGCCAGCTCAACTCTCCTCGCAAAATTGCACTGAACAAAATGTCGCAGGATTACCTTTACCCGGGATAGGTATTGCGGAGACATGCGCACTGGTCCCACAGTATTAACGTTATTTTTTGGGATCGACGTTGACATTAGTTTCCCTCGAATGATGAATGATTTAGGCGTTGAGCATTTTTTATCTTACTTTTTGTCTTTTTCTCGTGTTCTTAATGTCTTAAGAAGTCTTTGGCATCTTTAAATAAATGAAGCAGATTTTTGGGAATAAACGCAGAAGATAAGATAAATATGTAATTCGGAGCCTCCTATTTGCCCTGCACCAAAATATTCTGACATTCATTGGTCATAATCAATCAATGCTATAGATCCATAAAACACTTAAAAATTATCTCAGTAGGGATCATCTAGGAACCCTCAGTAGGGCAAATTAACATTGGCCGCACATCCGTATTCATCATTGTTATTGCCAATAGTGATCTTTAATATTGTTGTGGGATATATTTCTGGAGGCAGATTCAATAAAATACAAGCTAACATAGATAAGTAAAAAAATTTACTTACCTAAATAATGAAACAAATAGTTTGTTGATAAAAATGTGCAGTTCAAAGGATCCGTAAGATTTGACTTACCTCTGTCATCTTTCCTAATGCAAGTATTCCCTCCTTACTGTTGTCAATGCCAATGCGCCATAGATGCATGCTGATCTCGAAAGTATTGGATGAACTTTGTCATTCAGTTAGCACAAAAATGCGACGGCGATCCAATTATCGCGATGAATTTACTCACCGTTATAACATCGATAGCTGAAGGTAGTGAAGGTTCACAATCTCTCGAGGAGGAAATCATCTCATTTACTTCAGGGAGAAAAAACTCAGATGAAAATAAGACCTTGCCCCTCTCTCTATAATTCCACGAATTCGGCTAATAGGTCAAGGCCTCAATAAAAAATAACAATAAATATTATCTAATAAATGTGTGTAAAAACATTATGAACACAAGGTAAAAGTTTTAGATTCTACTAGGAATTCATCGAACACAAAAGTTTGCAGTAACGTTGGTGCCGTGCAAGAAACGAATCATTATTCTCTCAATCATCGTCTCTCATGTCAATGTTAATTTTTTGCATCAATTTCGAAATCACTCTCCTCGTTCATCGAATCGAACGTAAATTTGAAGCAAAATCACAATTAAATTTGGATCGTATTCGATTTATCAAGCATGCGTTCACTCGCTGAGATTGTATCGAGTTCGATTGGTTCAACATGTAAACACAGCCTCAAAAGTCAATCAAATACTCCGTGGGAACGGGTTTTTGTGATTGATTTTTTTATTCTTAATGAGTACCACATGGCAATAAAAAGTGAAATTGATAGAATTCCCTCTTTTTCAGCTTTTCTAACTTAAAGCCTGAAATTTTTCTTTGAGGTTATGTTCTGTTTTGAACCAAACGATACATCAAACCACAATTGAATACGATCCATTCATTTCAAATCTTGTTCGTTCATGATTGAGTTTAATCGTTTCATGCATCAGTCACGTTGTTGTGAGCAACGATGTGTCAATTGCTTGAAAGTCGGTCTCTGCTGCTCAGTCGGGCAAGCGTGCTGCAGAAAGTGAGTCTGAGTCTGAGGCAGCAGTATGCTGCGCCAGCCATCGTGAGTACACTGGGGCGTGCATACTGGTTCAGACGAGACCTTTGAGAGTTACGTTTCTACACCACGTCGCATCACCCTATCGCCACCTCCCGCAAAAGATGCTCGCATTGGACTTGTAATTCCAAAGCTGCCAAATCTGCAGTGCTCAGAGATGAAAGCTCAAAGACAAGACTCTCCACTGTCCTCTTGGCGATAAGTGGAAACGTTTACCTTTGGGGATTCTGCACTTCTTCGTGGATAATTACGAGGGAGCAACAGTCATCATCCTTATTTCGGCTGTTGACCTACCTACTAGATGAATGATATGCTTCTGGTGACTTCATGAACCAAACAAGTTTGCCTGGCTTTGGTATGTTTGCAAAACGGAATATCCGACACGTTGTTCATCACCCACCTAGTAGGTATAAGTCAACAGTTGGGAGCAGTGGGAGCAGTTGACAGCACTTCGGAGGAACTTTGCGTAAGAAAAAATTACGCACTTATTGAGAGTTTGACCGAATCCCATCTTTCTTTTTCTTTATCAAGCCTTGCGAGATCTTGAGAGAATTTTTTGTTGTAATTGAGACACTAAGATCTTATCGGTAATTTGCATTTTGTTGCTTTAGGCTTAGCGATACTCTCATTCTATGCATATTGCACAATAATCGTGAATTCTTCCACGTGTAAACATATCCAGCGATTTATGAATATCTCAAATTGAAAAATGTAATCGTTTTTATTGTTCTTCTCATACGTGAGAGGAAAAAATCAGTTACCTGGAAGGAAAAGTTTACTGTCTCAAATGAACCAAAGTTTTCCTTCCCTTGCTTAAACACAGAAAAAAAGTTAGATCCGATGAAGTGAACGTTCGGTTTTCGAAACCATCCCAACTATTCAGTTTGTTCTTCTTTCGGTTCTTGAGTTGTAACCGAATGTTCGATTCATAAGACCAAACTTCGTTCATCAGTTCACCTCACCGACAAAGTTCGAATACACGAACCGAAAGTTTGATAAACCGACTAGTTGGAATGATATGGAACACCGAGCATTCGGTTCATAAAACCAAACTTTTTTCTCATTAATTCAATTGTGTTCACTTTTTTTCTGAACAGATTCGTCTGTACCTAAAGCTTTCGTTGACTTAAATTCGTAACCGATCGAATGGAGAGCTTTGATATGGAAAACCGAGCATTCGGTTCATATGACCGAACTTTCTTTTCATTGATGCAAGTACGTTTACCTTTTCCCTGAACAGCTTCGTCTATACTTCAAGCTTTCATTGACTTTAATTACTATCCAATCGAACGGAAAGCTTCCAATTTGACAAACTCGACAACAGCACAATATGCAAAACGGCTCGTTTAAATCGTTCGGTTCACACATCGGGACGGCCGGGCGGTGGCTGCGGTTCGTGATATTTCAAAGATGAGTCTTCATTGGCGCGCCGGCGCCGGCTGCACCGCGAATCGGGACCGGGGCAGAGCCTCCGAGCCAGAAGATGCGCATGCGCCAATAAATAATCCGACAATGTTACAAAATTTCCCCGAGCTCCCGACATAGTTCGCGACTCCCGCGCCGACAGCCAACTTCTGCCGATTGCCTCTTCGCCGTTCCCATGCGAGAGTTCAATCGACATGCTTCGTTTATTTAGTGCTCACAACTCACAATCCACTCAATGCCGCCCGTCTGCGGTTGGCCCATCATTACAGACGGTTGACCCTTGGAAATTTCGCAACTACCCTGCTACATCTTTGGTATATATGATCAATCAATTGTGAATATTGGAGTATCTATGTAGAGACATTGGAGACGTTTGGGATAAAAAATGGCTTCAATGGAGATGTTGCATGTGTGAGGGATTTGCAATTTGACCATTGATTCTTATGAAAAAGTTCGCGAAAAACACGATGGTGCCACTGGTTTTTGCTGAAATCATCTCCCAAGCTCAAAAAAGCTCTCAAAGTGAGGCCAAAATGGAGGGGATATCCCACCTTACCCTGAGAGTCCACCTTTACATCAAAACAAACTCTCCATGCAAAGATAGGGAGCAAATACATTCGCAAGGTTGTCGTGTTTTCAGTCTTGGAGTCCCCAAATAAAGTGGCAACCCTGCTAATGTATTTGCTCCCTATCTTTGCATGGAGAGTTTGTTTTGATGTAGAGGTGGACTCTCAGGGTAGGGTGCGATATCCCCTCCATTTTGGCCTCACTTTGAGAGCTTTTTTTGAGCTTGGGAGATGATTTCAGAGAAAGCCAGTGGCACCATCGTATTTTTCGCCAACTTTTACATAAGAATCAATGGTCAAATCGCAAATCTCTCACACATGCAACATCTCCATTGTGTGATTTGAGCAAAGCTCACGGTAACAAATGCAAACAAAACCTCATTAATTGCACTTTCAGATCACAGCAATTTCCGCCATTTTTTTAACCCACGATGGCTGATCCAGCCAGAAGTGGTCATTCTCTCCCTATGAAGATACTCTAGTAAATATTACAGTCACTTCATGGAGAGAGGTAAGATTATTAGAATCCATTTTCCATTAGCTCCCGTCTTTCTATCTCTCATGGGCTGGAGATTTACGGTTTAAAATTTTACGGTTTGGATGGATCTGGAGTGGATCATAAAATTAAGGGTGCGACAAGGAATAAACATATGGTCCGCCCGAGATTTCCCCATTCTCCGTGTAAAGGAGTTCGAATGAAAATTTTCCTCCCGAAGGTTATTTTAAAAGCAATTTCAGTGGTCATCAAGATTCATAGAATCGTATTGCAAGGTAAATATGGCAGCACGTGTGCATCTGTATTCGGTCCCACTTATATGATAAATGGCGCGTATATCAGTCTAGGAGTTCGATTTCAGCTAGTAGCACCGATATGATTTACTTCGTGGCTTCGATAGCCTTGACCTAAAATTTGCCGATTGAATATCAAACTGACAGTCTTAAAAGGTCAAAAAGCGTTTTTCACGGGAAAAAAGAAGCGGTGGATAATATTTTTTTACGCACAGGTCGTTTAAAAATGTAATTTTTTCTAAGTGCGCACAGGCCAAATGGTACAGTTTGTGTTAAAATTTTTGGGATGCTTTATGTCTGAAAATTCATGTTCTTAGGAAATTGGAATTCCTTTGCCATCTCAACTGTAATGTCGGTTTTTATTCGCGCCAAAGTCTCAAATTTTTGTTTTAATATAATCATTTTTTCCACGAAAGTAAGAATTTTTTCTCTTTTTTTTTACCCCGTGATGTCAAGACAGCTTGACGCAGCTGGGTGACAAAATAGTCCGGTAAGTGCGCGCCGAACCGAGAAAGTACCGGGAAAATTAAAAGTTGAACAATAAAAATCTCTGAACTTGATCTCAAAAATTCCTCGTAATAACAGTCATCCGCCGTCATTTTCCCACATTGACAAAGTGCCTATTGCCTCCCATGCTCCTGGGAATAATCTTTCATCGGTGTATGAACGAAATAATGACGAAACTAACGCAATTCTTTCTCATTCTGTTGCAGGTAATTGTCATGCAATGAAAGCAATACTCGATACCAAAACCAAAAGTGTCGTCATATCAGGTCGTGAGAATCCTCTGAAAGTAAGTCTGTCTTGAGTTCTTGACATCCACTCGACCTTGCCGCTTGATTCGGAACAAAGTTAAAACAATTTTGTTTTGCGTGCTTTTCGCTGATTTTATTTATGACGATTCTGAGTTTTCGTAATTTTTTTGAGCATGTTACTACTTAGGTCTTTAGTTTCTACTATGATTTCTCAAATCTTTATTCCATCAATAATGTGCACACGAAGCAGGTAGTAAAAAGAGTATTTGCCACTGATTGATGAGACCAAAGTGAAAGTATGCGCATTAAATCGGTAGATTCAGGAGGTGATGTGTAATATATAGCGTATTATTTCTATAGTTCTTACATTTCAACGGTAATCTCTTAAATTTACGTATTAAAACGCAATTCTATAACGATTAAGTAATCGTACAATTCCCGCACCAAACCTGCAAAAAATAAATGGCATCAATAACTCACTTAGCTTCACTTGCGTGGTTATTTAAAATTAGTTCATTTTTCTCGAACAAATAAGAAAGATCCTCAGTGATCATTGAAAAGGAGAGAAAGCAGATTCATCAAATTCTACTTTTAGGCATTCATTTTAGGTGTGACTGTTCTCCTCTTTTGGCATGGAAGCGATGAGTTTTCGAAAAAAATTCTTTCATCCTGCCTTGCGAATTTGAGCACGGTGCCTGAGGCCCATTTCAACCAACTTTTCGTTTGGTAGTGAAACTCAGGCATTTCCTTTCCCGTTTAGACCAGAAATGTTCTGAAAGTGAGTTGCGATGCCTTTGTCGTTCTCCATGGTGCGATTGTGTGTGATCTAATTGATCGCCGATTGTGTGTGATCTAATTGATCGCCTTAATTGAATAGCCTCACGGATTTGTGAACGAAAGTTTCAGCTAATGTGGAACAGGATCTGGATTATTTTTTATAAATCCTCTAATATTGGCTGAATTAAAGCGCACAAAAGTTTACCCATCTCATAGTGCAGTGAGGTAAATTGTTTTATTTTGTTTGCAATGGGTTGCTTCGTGAATCTTCTTGGTGATTAAACTGGCTAAAATTACCGCTATGTACAAAATAATAATATTTTCTGTCTATCCGGTTTTTTCCTCATCTTCTTTTGTTGAAAAAATAATTTGTAAAGTAAGTATTTTAAGTATAACTTCCCTTCAATTCTTCCGTTTATTTTTTACACTTTTGCAATGAATTTATAGTGCATTTAAAATTCAAGAGTTTCAGGGTGGTAAAAATACTATTTCACCAAAGTGGGATTCTGTGACTAAAAACCACTATTTTGAAGAACGGTTTGAGGGTGGTTTATTGTCTTTTTGTGCAGATAAATAAATGAATGTGAGAACATCAACCTAAATTTTCTATTTCTGCCTCTGCGTTTCCAAAAAAAAAAAAAAAAAAACTTTACACACAAAAGTTTACATTCATATGGCAGCGTTTAAATCTCTCATTGACCTACGTAGGGTAGTCACGTCCATATTCCTCGAATATGCATTTCTGCTTTGCAAAAAAACTTTGGTACCTGAATTCAGTGTTGTTACATTAAAGTTTAATTTCATATCGCAGCGCTAAAGTATCTTTTAATGTCACCACAAGTTTGCCAGCCGCACATTCCGGCTTACACATGCCTCGAATTCTTAATCTATATTTGCGTTTTTACATCTCCAAAAAACGTCAGTTGCATAACTCTGTATTCATGTATAGCAGTTTACTTTCATAACTCGGCGTTAAAGTCCCTCGTCAATGCACGTTGGACAGCACAATTCTGTAATTTGTGCTTTTAGTTCTAGATCCACACTTGCGTTTCTAAATTTCCAAAAAACTTCGATTGTTGAACAACTTGATGTTTGAGCACAGTAAATTACTTTTATGCCCCAGCGTTTAAGTCTCTTTCGTCAACCTACCCTCAGCAGCCACATTCCGGGATCTTTGCCTCATATTCCTGATCTGTATTTGCATTTCTGCTTCTATAACAAAAAAATTCGATAGCTCAACTCACTGTTCACATATAGCAGTTTACTTTCATATCGCAGCGTTAAAGTCTCTCATTAACGCACGTATCGGGCAGGAGCAGCGTGCCTCGAATTCCGGATCTGCATCTACGTTCCGCACGCAGCCCACCATGCCACCGTGCTAAGGAAGAACGCCGTATGAACATTTAAGGGTTGCCAAATTTCCTTCGATAAAATGTTTATTTTTTAAGATAGTTATGAATATTTTTCCTTGAAATTTTCAGAATCTTTAGATCAAAATACGAACATAATTCTATGAAAATTCGAAGAAAAATATTCATAAGTTTACCAGGGAATTAGTGTTTTATCGAAGAAAATTTGGCAACGCCTGAAGGTTCATACGGCGTTTTTCCTTAGGACGGCAGCGTGGCCGCATCATTACCCGCAGTTTTCCCGACTTTCCATCGACGCGTTGCCATGAGCAATCAGAAAGTGTCCGGGGGGGGGGGGGGGGGGGCGTTTTTCAATCGAACACACGCCCTCAGCTTCCTCATTCCTCCATCGCCACCCGCTGCTCCTCTGTTTGCAACGCATTTGCCGGTCCCGTATCCGTGATTGCATTCGATGGCTCGGAACTAATTATGACCAGACTGCCGTGCTAAGGAAAAACGCAGTATGGACCTTCAGCTGTTGCCAAATTTCCTTTGATAAAACACGTCCAGACTCTTAAAAACATCGACAAGAAAAAGTACTCTTGATTCAATCAGAATCTAGCTTAAATTAAGAACCAAGCCTCTTAATTAAACCAGATTTCGTTTTGATTCAAGCAAAAATCCGATTGAATCAAGAGTATTTTTTCTTGTCAATGTTTTCAAGAGTCTAGACTCTAGATCCAATGTGTTTTTTTTTTCCCCCCATGATTTTTCGAAGCATATGAATATTTTCGCTCCAATTTTTCAGATAATTTTGTTCGCAATTTCACCTAAAGTTCTGGAATCTTTCGAGGAAGAATATTCATGACTTTCCTCAAAAATAAACGTTTTATTGAGGGAAATTTGGCAACTTTCGAATGTTCATATGGCGTTTTTCCTTGGCACGGCAGAGCTCGACGGTGCGTGGCGGGTCTGCTTTCGGTGCTGCATCTCCCGATCGGGTCCCCGACGAAAATGTGCGGTCGGAGTCGTTTGCGACGCCACCCAGAAGTAAAAGCTCGGTGCTTGACAATAGTTCCGATGCTGTAAAAACGTGTCGGTTTTTTATGGTTGATGACGCCGTGTTGGAGGAATAGATGATAATGATCGCAATAAACATCGAGAAGAGAGAGACATTGCATTTTCTGACTTTCGCGCAAAAAGTAATAAAGTGCACGCTCAAGAATCATGTTTTGGCTTCGACACATTTTCGCGCCTAATATACTACCGCACTTATACTACCGCGTCTTATACTACCGTACTAAAGAATAACGCCTTATGGACATTGGAGGGTTGCCAAACTTCCCTGATGTATGTGTACTTTTAAAGAAAGTTATGCATATTTTTCTTTGGAATTTTTCAGATATTTTAGGTTAAATTGTAAGGAATAACGTTTCGTGAACATTTAAGAGTTGCCAAACTTCCCTGGGTAAAACATGTATTTTTAAGGAAAGTTATGCGTATTTTTCCTTGGAATTTTTCAGATATTTTAGGTCAAATTGCGAACATAATTCTCTGAAAAATTTGAGGAAAAATAATCAATATTTTCCCAGTAAATTCGGTTTTTATTGAAGGAAATATGGCAGCGTCTGAAGGCTCATACGTTGTTTTTCCTCAGCAAGGCAGTATAGAAAGCACATTGGATGACATCCCTCTTTTGCGTTTATACTTTCATCTTTTTTAGTCGCGACAGTGCTTTTATTATCATACGTTTGAAGTCTCTCCCCCTCACCTCCTTTAAAAATGCAGGACACATTTTGTATCACTTTGCTAAAATTCACCTTAAATGACGAATTAAAAGCAAAGAAAAACAACTGAGAAAGACAACATTTTCGGTGATGTATAGGTAGCACACCAAACAACTTTGTATCAGCGAGAAAAGCACTGCCGAATACTATTTCCTTAGCAAAGCAATCCGTTCAACATTTTAGCTAATTCCTATACTTGTGTGCTGGTAATGGATTTCAGCTGAAGCTCAATTCGAACCATTAAAGTGCAGTGAATTTATTCTGAAAATGTTAAGAATCATTCACCTTGAAAAGCTTGAAGAAAATTGGAATGGCCGTAGCAATCAGCATTAGAAATCGCCGTAGTGAAACTCCAAAAGCACTCCCAATAGAAAGTAACTAAAACACCGAGTGAAGTTACTTCCGGCGCTCTAAAGATACAATAAATCCCCGGGATACCAATCCATTCTGCGGTTTGAAACACAATCAAGAGAGGGTACTAACCAGCACTCGAGTTCGGTTTGTGTCTTAATTCTGAGGAGAAAAGCTAGTATCGCGGTAAAGACAAATTAAAAGTAAAAAAAAGAACTGGGCAGGACGCAATATTTCAAAACAAACTTAATATCAACTGCATTCTTGCGTCGCCTGCTAACTGCCAATAAAAAGAGAAGCAGTTGCGTCATGACGCAGCGGTCGCAGCGTAAAGCCGACCGTAGCTCAATTACAGATTTATTATTGCGGGTTGCGGGGTTACCCTGTCCTCCGAAAATAAATGATGAAAGGACAACAGGCCGCATGGGTAGGAACTAGATAATTTTCTCTCGACTCAAGCAAAAGAATCTCTTTTTCCCATTGTGTTTAAATAGTTATTTTCATTTTTTTTTACCTCAAATATGTCTCTGTCCTCAATTAACACTTCATGCAAATAGAATTTCAGCATTATTGCTAGATTTCACATGAAATGTTGAATTAACACGAATATTGAATAATGACGAATGAATTTGCGATTAAAAACATGTTTTTGTGCGGCTAACAAGAGGAGTCTACGAAGTGACATCCTGGGATTGGGTTCATTTTGGTTGTACATGAAGAAGAGACAAATCTAAGGTTGGCGTATTTTTTTCTAGTCGCCACCGCCCAACCGTTCTCGAGATATCCATTTTTAAAGTTACGATTTTTGCACGTTTCCGCGCAGAGTTCTGACGAGTCAACTGACAATAAACCGAGGGAATTCTTTGCGTTGCTGTGACATGATTTGAACGTAATTGATTTTCATCCAAAATTCAGAATTTTCCCATAAAACGAAAGGAATTATTTTGAATGTGAATATTTTGCCGAGAAGTAATAGCAAATGAAGTCTCCCTGGGGTATCTTTGACCTTTCAGTAAGAGCACGCGGCTTCTTTTGTCACGCTTTTTCAGGGAACGAATTTCGGGATCGGGCATTTTGACAAATTCTGAAATTCTGACAGGCATACTAAAGGAATATTTATCATGCAGAATGTTGCTCAGTGGGATATCTCTGTGTGTTGCGCTGTATGTAGCCGAATCGGCTGTATCAAGGTCGAATATATTTAAGGACCCGCCTTTGAGAAGTATGTCTACTGGTTTCGTAATCAAAATGGCTTAGACTTCGCACCCTCCCTCGCACCCATGTTTAATTTACTTACTATTTTCCTCCTAGTTTTAATACTGCCGTAGAGATTAATTAGGATGGAGATCAATTGAAATGATTAAGATTAAGTACATACCATACATTTTAAACTACAGACTAATTACAGGAAGTACAATCGGATTACATTTTGTATCATTGCAGTCTAAATCTTAAAACTTACCGATAAAATGGACGTATACTCATACCAAACAGAACTATGTGCGAGTGGGCAAGATTGGGGGTGCTCGTTAGTTCCCGGGCGGTAAGAATGCATGGGAATTATGAAGCGCCAGTGACGTCAGCGGCAACGAAGCCGTCTCCGTTGTCGCCCTTCCTCCGCTTTAACTCATGAGCCCTGTCAACAAGGTTTTTTTGACATGCCCACGGCTCATGAGTCCCGCATTCAGTTGGCACATAGTTCTGGACGCTGAATTTAATATCCCACTTTTCCATTTCACCAGAAGGAATCACGCCCACTAACCACAATGTTTCTTTTACACCTCGCAACGAGCACACCCCATCTTTCCCACCCGCACATAGTATAGTTTGGTAAAAATAGTTCAAACGGAACTAAGCACCAATTTGAGTTCCTTTTGAGGAATTTAGAATGCCGGATAGCGCGTTCTGTCAAACGCAGCTAAGCGCCATGAAAAAGCATTGCGATTTTAGGACGGAATGAGCCCGGCGCCCATTTCCGCCGCCAATCCAAGCCCTCCTCTACCTTCCTCCTCCTATGGCGCTTGGTTCCGTTTGACAGAAATACGTCCAAATGTCAATGGAGATGTTGCACGTGTGAGGAATTTGCGATTTGACTGTTGATTCTTATGTAAAAGTTCGCGAGAAACACGATGGTACCATTGGTTTTCTCTGAAATCAACTCCCAAGCTCAAAAAAAGCTCTCAAAGTGAGGCCAAAATGGAGGGGATATCCCACGCTATCCTGAGAGTCCACCTCTACATCAATACAAACAACTCTCCATGCAAAGATAGGGAGCAAATACATTGACAGGGCTGCCACTTTATTTGGGGACTCTAAAACTGAAAACACGGCAACCCTGCTAACGTATTTGCTCCCTATCTTTGCATAGAGAGTTTTTCTTGATTTAGAGGTGGACTTTTAGGATAGCGTGGGATATCCCCTCCATTTTGGCCTCATCTTGAGAGCTTTTTTTGAGCTTGGGAGTTGATTTCAGAGAAAACCAGTGACACCATCGTGTTTCTCGCAAACTGCTACATAAGAATCAATTGTCAAATCGCAAATTCCTCACACATGCAACATCTCTATTGGCTTATCTCAAAATTACGATTTTTGACTTGCAAACTCGAAATCGTCAAAACTCCGGTTTGGTTTGACATTTTTAAGTGTTCAAAGTCCCAAAATGCTCGTAGAACATTTTCAGTGACACAATTTCAAATTTTTGTGGATGGTGGATGGTCCCACATCGAAATTCGCACTTTCCCAGCGCCGAGAAGGCGGAGCGGGGAGTGGGGCAGGTCATGACCCTCCGCAGTTGGATCCGATTCAAAAACCGCCCGTAACGACGACGACGACGACGAGGCTACGTCGCGGCGCGCGCGGTTGATCGCCCGCGCTCGCTCCGTCATGTGGAGACAATAAACGCGTCCGTGTTTTACATGCGCAAATTGCTCCGGTGCGTCCCGTCCGGGGAACAGCGGGGTCCGGCCCCGACGACCCCCCACGGGTCTCCCATCCGATGTTAAAATCGAACTCTTCATTCCCGACATGCCCCAAGCGCCCCACGCTAATGAACTCTAAGAGTCGTCGAGGATGGAACGAACTACGGTTCAGATAGTTCTGGGTGTCCGCGTCGTTTTGGGAGCGATTCCTTTCGTCGAACTCGAGGGCGCCCCGGGTCTGGCTCGGAGGAATCAACCGGTCTCCTTGTCCTACGATCGTGAATTACTCCCGCGGCAAGCGAACCCATCAACGTTCCGCAAAACGCCGTCTATGAATCTTTAGGGACCGTTGAATGTTGGATGTTGAATGTTGAATGTTTACTGCTCTAGGGGAACTGTGTTGGTGGCAGGGAATCGTCCACCTCCGTCGATGAAATTCGTTTCCGTGTCCCTCGGGGGCGCCGAGCGTCGCTCCTGGTATTCCTTCGTGCTCAGGAAAAACGCCGTATGAAATTGGGCGTTGCCAAATTTCATCTGATGGAATACGAGTTTTCTGGATAACTTGTGATTTCTGTATTTTTAGATTTTTCAAGAATGAGATGTTGCATGTGAAGGAATTGCGATTGACTGTGATCATAGTAAAAGTTCGCGAGAAACACGATGTGGCCACTGGTTCTCTGAAATCAACTCCCAAGCTCAAAAAGCTCTCAAGTTGAGGCCAATGAGGGATATCGTATCCTGAGAGTCACTCTGATCACATATCTAAAAACTTGAGGTCGAGCTGCCGACGTTCGGAGGTACTTCGGTATGTGCCGGAGTACTTCAGATGTGTGACCCGAACCCTTCAGTATACATCGAGAGTACTTAGGATGTCTGACCCGAACTTCGGTAGCTGGACCTTAAGTTTTTAGATACGTGATCCGAAAACTTCAGAGATCCATATGACCTCAACTTCGGGTCCCACGCACGAAGGTTATTTTCTCCGTGTACACATGTGACTTTGAAAAAGATTTCTAGGTAACTTGTGATTACTATCTCGTTGAATTTTTAAAGAATTTTTCCCGAAAGAAGAATTCGATATGGTGCGCGTGTGACTTCAAAGAAACATATAACCTCAAATTTTCGGGAAAATGAGCATGATAAAGGAGGAGATTGGGCAATATTCGAATATTAATTTACGGCCTTCTTCCTCAACACGATAGTGTCACAGTTCGAAGGAGAGAGGAGTAAGGGTATGCATGATGGTCGCATTTTGAACGAAATCGTGTGATTTTGTGAGGAGAGAGATCTACTGCAAGTTGCTTCAAAAAAAGCGTGGTCTTCTGGCGATTTTTTTTTACATATTATATTAAGTGTTGTCAGGGACTTCCGTTTTTTTTGATGTATCCATTGAATTATTTCTCTCTCGGAGGGGGTATTGATGGATTAATCGTTCCCTACTCAGTTCAAAAAATGAAAAACGATAGCGCCATAGTGTATATATGTTTGAAACATGTTGTGTTAATCAATGAAAATGAACTTCAAATGATAGAAAGAAATACAGTGCATGAGAGGTGCAGATACACAAGTTTACTTCTCAAATATTTAAATTTAGAAGTTCAATATGTTCTCGTCTCAGGTATATTTTCTCAAGACGTGAATGTGGCCATGACATAACTTTGTATTATGAACTATTACTCCACACCTTTCAAAATTAGCTGCAATTTTTCTCAAGAGCGAGGTAAGAAATAGTTTAAATTATTGTGAGAGAGGGGAGGAAGGGAATGTATTCTGGATATTTTCTCTTTGAGGAGAGCAAAAATGTCTTAGAAATTTAATTTAGTCTCGCCTTAATGCCTTGTGTAGTTTTACCCGTCTCTCTACGTCACTCGCAAGATTCTTAACCGCGAAGGCATAATCTCCACCTGAGCTTCCTCATTGCTAAACTTGAAAAATAACACGCAGCTTTCAGGCTTGAATATTTATAAATGCAGCTGTTGCAATACTGTCTCATGTGATTGTGGCTTCAAAGTATTTCAGATGCACCTATTATCATGGTATGTCAGATAGTATGTGTTAATTACGTATTTATTGATCATTTAATATTTAGTGGTTTGGATTAAAAAGTATTTAAGTCCGGGAGTCAATTATCAAAATAAATTGAAAGTAAAATCTCACAATTTTCAGACGTTGTAAGGTAACTGAAGAGAAAAGAAGGAACAAAAAAATAGATGTTTCAAAATTTATGCGTTATTTTCTAGCGTTGAGTCATAATTTCAAAGAATACCTCAAAAATTCGTTCTTCGATCTAAGAGACAATTTTAAATGGTGTTAAATTGACACTCAAGTTTTTTTTTTTTTGGGGGGGGAGGAGGCACGTCGATAGTGAAGGAGAACTAGGGGTGTAAGATATGAAATTTGCAAAGTTAGTGAAAACCACACAGTTAGAGGTTCTCCAAGTGTGCAGGTATTTTAGCCTGCATTTTAAAGTACTTGAATGTTAGCATACAGAAGGTCTTCAGTTCTTCACCTCTGTTCATTTTTCTTAAAACCCTCATCTATACTCGTAAAACTCGCATGAAATACGACTCAGTTAGTTCTACAACGTGAAAAAGAAGCAGAGTACATTATGTGTCTAGCTCTCAGCGCCTAAATTCTGACTGAGCTAAATATGCCTGTGTTTATTCCGTGAATGTGGATTAAAGTAACTTACTAACCCTGCAATACGTAGGTAAAAAAAACATATTTTTTCACAATTTACAAATTCCTGCCACTTCTAGCTATTTGATTACTCAAATTTTAAGCACATGCCAGCAATTAATGTAATATACGACCTAGCAATTTGGCTGTGTCACAAAAGTTGGGTCTTTTGACTTAATTTAGTCGATAATGATACCCAATGCTAATAACCTAGTCAGCGCAGTTGCGCTGTCTCGAATAATTATCACTCCTAGTTTTACAAATTATTCCATTAAAAACACCTTTTTTTGTAAAGGCTACCGTCAAATTATGCCCGTAAACAAGTGTAGTTTTAAAGGAGCTTCACAAAAAGTTCAACATAGGAAATTTGTTAAACTTAATAGCCCACATTATAATCTCACCTAACATCAAAGCTCTCTCCTCAAATCCTCAAAAGAGGGCAAATCGAGGTAAACGTATAATTCCGCCGTTTGCATACGACAGCGTACAGTCTAGTTAGCGTAATTCGAGTCCGATATTGTGTAATGCGGCACCCGGCATCGGCCCGTCCACTCTAACAGAAGGAGGAAGAGGGTGCCCCCTAGCCCCTCCCCCCCTTCCCTGACACAAAGTCGGCAGCTTAATGACACCGTATCCTTCTGGACTTGACCACGCATCTAGCGCGATCTGCAACCACACAAGAAAAAAAATGATTTGTATATATGGCTATAATTAGTCCGTTTACCGTATTGCATAACAGAATGTGGGGCGACGCGACACCAGATTGTCACTCGTTCTACTTCTCGTTTCAGTCCGTAGCGCACTACGGATGTTTCGGACAGTATCGAAATATCGAAGAAATCTTGTTTTTCGGCCCCGTAGATAATAAGCCTATGATTAGAATAATTTTTTTTATTATTTTATTAACCATTTCTCTGCTTTGACAAATACCTCGTAAGCAATTAATAAATGAGCACGCGTGACTTAATAGACGTTCTCCGTAGTCTTTCGTTAAGTATTACAACACCAAACTGCTGAGAACTCCTACTTATCAGTGCCTTCCTTCATTTTACTGACGAAATCTACGGCTGACAAAAAGAACTTGCATATTCCTCAGGTCGGTAATAATCAGTCTAATAATCTGATACTTAGGGCCCTAAACGCGACAGTTTTATAGCTTGGTGTCAAGTACTGAGGCTCACGCGAGTGATTCAAAATATATATATTACGTCCGATGGTAATTTTTTTTATTTGAATTCTGTTGTAATTCATCAGATGTCACATAAAATTGTGTAATGTTTGATCGCTAATTAGCCGCAATAAGACATTCATCATTACCACTAATTAAGCTGGAATTCTGAGGTGTTGTGAAGCTTAAACCCCGTTGAGTGCTGGAAGGATAAAATGCCCATTCAAGGACAAAACTTCTCACGATCAGATAAATGCATGATTTTGCTGGAACATACACCATGCTATTTTCTCCATTCTTCCCTTAATGTCTTTAAAGTCTGATAAGGTTTTTGATACTTTTCCTTTTTTAGGGCTCTTGTACTAGCACCATTCTAGGAATGGCCTTTTAAAAGTCAAGTATGTAATTAATTTTTAGTGTAATCTTACAAAGTTTCAACTGACAAAATCAATTTTTAAATAACTTTGCATGTAAACTCAACTGTAAATATTTTACTTACAATTTTTTCATCCGTGCCTTCATACATTGTTTATGGCAGAATAGCATACTAAAGTACAAATTACCCATGAGAATGGCAAAATATGCCACCAAGACTTTCCTAATACCCTCATCGAAAAGTCTACCTATCTCTGCTTACTACACCTCTTTCTCTGTGTGATAGTATCAGAGAAAGCAGTTCCAAGACCTTGCGATAATTCCAGCAATGACTCAAATCTAAACACTGAAGTCTTTTTTTAAACGAGAACTAAATAAAATAGACCAACAAAATTTTCAGTAAGTTTGCGGTGGACTTGAAGGGAAGATCGCTTGCTTGCTATTGTGTCTGCACATTGTTCTAGCCACTGCATTCTTCATTTATAAAGCTTCGTTAGTAATTGGCTGCCTTTTACCAAAGGGAGAACTATCTGATGACCTAGCTTACCTTTTCACAGCGAGGCCATCCAGCAATACTGTAATGTCCAAGTATTTTTTCCTGATTTATCACGAAACATGGTAAAA
The DNA here is from genome assembly GCF_918797505.1 of Bemisia tabaci. Taxonomy (NCBI): domain Eukaryota; kingdom Metazoa; phylum Arthropoda; class Insecta; order Hemiptera; family Aleyrodidae; genus Bemisia; species Bemisia tabaci. The sequence continues at coordinate 30,226,052 of NC_092798.1, read as the reverse complement.
TAATTATTACCAAATCTGGCATCGGTCCTCGGCTCCGATTATTCGCTGAACTAGACGCTTGAATGGCTTAGCTAGTGAACTTACGAATTGATATTCATCCAATGTACGTTACGGGTGAATGGTCGCTCAGGCCTCAGAACTCTGATGCTATTCTATACCGAGAGTCGCCTCTTAATCCAGAATATTTTTCAGTTGTATCCGTATATATTTCGTTGCTGAGAGGTATTTTATATCTCTAGGGCCTTGCCTCACTAGGATTTAAAATTATTTACAGCCCAAACGGCACTTGCACAAAAAGACGGAACGATGGACTTTACATCTCTGCTGTGTTCAAGTAATCTCACAATCGACCAATTTAATGACCGAGTATGAGCTCTTGGTTTGTTTTGAGAGGCCCAGTTAAGAAGCGGCTGACAACCCTGTTAAGAAGAGTTTTCTCTTAGAAACTTCCAAAATTGTTTGTATTTAAGATATAGTAACTGTAGATATGTTTCTATAATTTTCTAGTGAGAGCTTTTAAGGACAAAAATTAATATAAAAAAACAAAAGCTTTTGAAAAAATGTATTTTCCTCATTTGATTACGAGATTTACCTATACACCTTAGGTTCTCAAATGTATTGCTCTCGGATAGATTTGCAAAATGAATACTCCATGGATTTTAATTAATTTCAAATACCCTTAAAAAAGAGAGATTGATTTTTAATTAACCAACGTCTACGATTGCGCCTGATTCTCGAATGAGTTTTTCTAGCACTGCTGTACCACAACGAAAATGATCCGAGCTCTGACTGAATGAGCGGGTCATTATCACTAGTGGAATTGCTTGACTTTTTTCTTATTTTAGGACTGGTGTTTTCTAGAAATTGTTTCGATGGATAAATTATATGGCTGGCGATCAGGAATTAAAAAATGAACACTTAAAGTCTAAAACGATCAGTAATTTATGTCGTGTGTAATCACGAAATCATACCTTTATTAACCCAGATGCGTAAAAAAAATTAACTTTGGAAATCGACGCGGCAACTGTTCGGCACATTTATCAGTGTTGCTTCTGCACAGCTTGTCGGATAATCTGTAACTTCTTTTCTCGAGGTTCACATTATTCAGTGGCCGGGTCGACGTCAATGAACTCATTACTCTAGTCTCAAAATAATAAGTCATTTTCATCTTCATAAAAGAAAAATGTCGTTCCAGTAGCAGGAGAGGGTGGGCGTTGACAGCAATTTGCTCAATTGGACCTGACATCATTTGCGGCGGAAAAACCTCACCTGCATAAAATTCAGTTCCGGGATTTTTTTTTTTTGCTTTGTCTCTCGTTTGGGAATCAGACGCTGAGGTTGATGAGTCAAAAGTTCAAAGACTTCATTAAATCCGGAATGCATCAAAGTTGACAGAGTCGGTTAAGGCAATTATAATGTAATCCTTGAAATCTTGGACTCCTGATAAGATTCCTTCTTTTTCAACCTCTTTCCTTAGTTGGACTTTCCCCGAAGTACTTAATGGAGCCATGATAATGCTCCTACCTTCCTCAAACCGTTAGGTGATTAAGCTAAATTCAATGTATGTAACTATTTTAACACAAGTGTAGCTATTGTTGCCTAGTTTTGCAATTAAGGTGCGGTGCTCTTAGCGCTTACTTTACTTTACTCTAACACATCTAAACAACACACTCTACATCCCTGATTTTCAAAAGACGACATTCTTAAAGCGTTATTTCTCCCCTTCTTAGTCTACCAAAACCTTAAGTACGTAGGTTGAGGTCCTTAAGTCTACTTTAATAAACATAATGAAATACAACCTACCACTTTGATTGTTTGCATTATGCCTACTCTCAAGCGACAACATTTTAATGGATAAATCACCAATCAAACTTTTCAAAGGATTTTAAGAAAATTTTAGTCCAATCAAATTTTACTGCCCCAAAATTTCCAGCCGGTTTCGTTCCCATGTGAGTACTCAGCATCTGCAGGTGTCTAAAATAAGTTGGGGATTTCACCGCCTTCAAGTCCCCATGTGAATCACAAAATCGCCTTGATTGAAATATTTACTCATACTCATCTACCTCAATTTTTTGAGTTTTGAAAATTTACCTGTTCGACCCTCTCAGTCACACATATGTGTATGTAACAGCATGTTAAAAATGGGCGGTTTTTAACTTTAAAATAAACTTTGGAAGGAAATTTACGATATCGCAAATCGAGGAACATGTATTTCACCACCACTAAGTTGACATTGTATTTTTTAGTATATGTAAGCTTGACTTACGCGTCATGTTTATCAAAATGAAAGTCGTGGATGGGGCGGTATGGAGCTGCGATGCTGTTTGGACCGCTCATCGTTCATCACGGTGATGGTCTACTCATAGCTCAGCTACGGAAAAACGTCATATGAGCCGCCGAAAGTTGCCACATTTTTCTTATAAAATGCAACCTTCCTGCGAAACTTGCGGTTTTTTTCTTCCAGTTTATCAGAGAATTGTATTCACAAGTTATTCCAGAATTCCTTAAAGCTCTGAAAAAAGAAACCTTCAACTTTTTTCAGTAATGAATAGTTTTTCAGGTTAAATTTTACAACGTTCGAACTCTCATACGACGTTTTTCCACAGCACGACGCTCTCTGTTGTGTGCGGCGGGGAACATGTGGATCGTGTCTCGCTTCTTGCCTAACCGCGGTGCATAGGCACATCGCACAGTAAGCGAGCCGATGGGAGAGATAGAACTTGATGTCGAAACTTTAAGGGTTTATTTTCTTCACAAAACCTACGTAGTTAAAAATATCCTTGTTTATTGATATTTTGCATGGATTATTTTAAATTACTTTTTTTGGACAGATCGACCAAACAGACTTGATTGATCGACAAAATTTGCGGTTTAAATCGATCGAAACCGCAGGTTACTCTGAGCCATCTGAGGACGAAGAGAGTGCCCTGATGAACTCAAACAAACTCTGTTTTCTCTCGATAATATTCAGAAGTTGCGAGGTTGGCCAGCGCATTGGACTATCACCAATCCTAGTTCGATTTTGGCTAGCTTTTTCATAAATTTGCAAATTGTCCACCCAAAGATGTATATAAGGTCAATGCAATCATGATTTGTCCATATACCTCAAAGAAAAATTCGCCAAAAAATGTCAACCGCGTGTTAAGATTAATTTTCTTTTTACCCCCCATGTTAAAATAATATTTTGGTTACCCCTTCTTACTGCCAAGAGGTGAAAGAGTGGTCCCTTTGGCCTTTCATAAAATTTTCCATAAGCGGATCCAGAGGGAAGCGTAGAGGGCATAGCTCCTCTTTTTTTACCCGAACAAAAGGAGGTAGAAAAAGAGAACAAAGACAGAAGGGAAGAATGGAGGAGTGAAGGAGGAAGAACGCTTAGATTTGCTCATTATTCATTTGATGGTTTAACATTTTTGAAATTTTCTGTGGGGAACCTTCTTTCGCCCCACCACCCATTGGAGATGCCTAAATCTGCATGTGAGATTTCCTTTCAGAAACATCACTGAAAATTCATAATGTGACGAAATGAGCATCAAAATTTGCAATTTAATTTAAAAAAATTGCTCGTCCGATTTCTTCCAACATTTCGTTCGACTGTGCGGCCACGACAGTGCTGCACTCTCGGCGGGCGAAAGTGAGAGACGCAATCGGATCCTCGGCGAACGTTATCACGTAGTTTTTCAATAATTTTTGTCCGTCATTAGCCGAACATGCGAGCCGAGTCGAGCGCTTGCATCCTCCGCACAATTAGTGATCCTCTAATTATTTGCAAGCGCCGCGCCGCGACGATACTTTAAACGCTCGTGTCTCTATAGCTCCGCATTGTGAGCTCTCGTGACCGCTGACTATTTGTACGCGATGCGCCGTATGTGTTCACGGCGCTTTTTCAGACGAATATTTCATGCAACCGCTTCAAAAATCGTGCAAGCTCCTTACCAAACGTTGACTCGATGCATTGACTCCTTTGAGATATAAGAGCGTAGCTAGTGCAGAGGAAGAGAACCTCTACATCCTACACCGGAAAAAAACACATTGGATCTAGAGTCCAGAGTCTTGAAAACATTGACAAGAAAAAGGACTCTTGATTCAATCAGATTTAAGCTTAAATCAAAAGGAAATCCGCTCAAATTAGGAAGCTTGGTTCTTGATTTAAGCTTAAATCTGATTGAATCAAGAGTATTTTTTCTTGTCGATGCTTTTAAGAGTATGGACTCTAGATCCAATGTGTGTTTTTTTTTTTTCCAGTGTACTTCAAAAGCTTTGAAGCAAATGAATCTTTCCGCACTGGAGACTTTGCTCGAACGAATTTTATTGATTCGACTGAGGGTGATCAGTGAGCTGAGTTGAGTTATAGTAGAATTTTTTACAATTTCTTTCTGATATGGGAAATTGTAAAAAATAAATTCAAAAAAGAGAAAATCTACCGTCTTGTGACGCCTTTTTCCATTTAAGGTGCTTCGATGAATGCCATATATCTTGTGTCAGAACGACACGCGATATGTCGCATCGTTTAGTTCCATGTTTTCAGCTACTTGTCATTTTCGTCAAATTCTGACACCGCATTTCAGTTGAGACAAAAGAATTCGCGTACCATTTTTGACCAACGAATTCAAAAGAATAAAGGCAGGGTTTTTTTAGAGGAAAAATATAGCATTCGATAGTGATATCAAAACTGCACTTGAAAGGTTGGCTGTCCTTTTGGGCCCTATAATTAAGAGCTCCATACTTCGACAAATCCGTACTCTCTACTGAGTTTAAAATGACGCGTTCCCTAAACGAGAAATTTCATATCAAAATAGGAGAAAAAATTCCCAGACTGAATAATCCTATCCTATGCTTTAACGACTTCATTTCAGAGGCGCCATTTGAACACGATCTTAGGGAAAACCGAGTCCCCCCAAGAACTTATGGAAAACAATCATGAAGTGATCTCGCAATTAATTGGATATATACCTGTTCACACCAACCAGACTCAATTAGTGCAATACCCACCGTCATTTGTAATAAGAAATATCTCTCCACAGTCATCACAAATTTTACACCTTCCATCACAAACCCCTTGTTAAAATACAATGACTGTGCAAGGTATGGTCTCTAAGCAAGCAAGTCTAGACTTTTAGCGGGAGCGGGTCTGTGCTCGAATCTCAGGATTATTCGAAAATGAGCGTAGAGGGAGTTGGGAGTTTGTACCGGTGCCTAAAGTGCTTTTTATGTACACATCACTAGATTAATATCTGCTTGTAAATTACGCTTCTTGATTTATATCTCAACCTACCCTACTGCTGCTTCATTATGCCTTCATCGGAAAAAATAACACGCACTTAGTTGCCCGGCCCTCTAACCTCTTGAGTTATTATGCTCTTAGCAAAGGCTCATTACTAAAACCACACAGCATCTATGCTTTAATAGTATATAAATTACGTTTGCAAGTCCTAGAGTTGATTTTCTATTCAAAGTTGAAAGCTTCGATATTTTTGGATTAGGGAAGATCCACGCGTTTAGCAAGGCAATTTGAACTGAAAAAGTATTTCTACGTGCCTAACGGCTTTAATTTTTCACTGTCTAGTTTTTTGGTTGAAGTCGTAGATTTATTATCTGAGCGAGAATAGTTCTCGAGCGTCTCTACATTAAGATTTGCTGATGGTCTTCCGGGTACAATTGTAAGTTTTTCAGTTCAACTTATTGTAAAAAGTATCAAAAAATGTTTTATTTGACACGTTGATTCAAAGCTTCGGTGGTTCATTTTCAAATAGTCAGGCAGAGGCTACTTCATAATGTTTTTCTCCATGAATTATCTATTAAAGTAGCAGCTGCATCCGCTGCCATAATAGGAGTTAAGAAGAAAGTTAAGTGTAATTAGGTGTTTTATAAAGATATTAAGTATTAAATTGTATATGAAATTTTAATAGTGTTATTACATCTTAACTATTTTGCAGTCAACAGTGAAAGGAGAGGTTTTATACCATAGCCTTCACACAATTCTACTGTAAAATTCCAATTGTTACAACAAGGACAGAGTATAAAATTATATATGTTTGGAATTTTGAGAATTTTTCAAAATAAAAATTCTCTCAACTCACCTTCCCAAACGGTAAAATTGTTTCCCTCCTCTATTATGCATAACCTTCACGTCATCGGTGCCTTTATTTGTCATTGCATTAAAAAATAAAATAGTAACGTTTGTTAGAAATTATTTTATATACAGAGAGAAATTGTTGAGGTTTGGAGTAAAAAAATGAAAGAAAAAAAGTGAGATCCTTGGTCCAAACTATAATTCTTTAATGTTCATAGTTTGAGTCAAATATGATTCACAGCTGCTCCAGTGGTTCAAATGGGAACAATTGAGAATCAACTTCAATTGTGTATGGATAAATTTCATGACCCAATCAAACTGGCCCGCACGTATTTGCAAAAAAAAAAAAAAAAAAAAAAAAAAAAAACGCGGAAAATTTCATGACGTTTTGTCTTTTAGGTGGTCTGAGGGCCACATCAAGAGCATGACATAAGTCTTATTATTGCTTGGTGCCAGCAATCTCGAGTATTGGAGGAATTGCTCCTGACCACACCCTTTCCCCTAAGACATATAGGAGAAGGAGTAGGAAATACCCGCATACACCTCTTATGTCTAGTAGTTTGGATAATTTATGGTTGCACAACCTTGAGAGTGTCAATGATCTAGTTGTGCCAACTAATATATCAAAGATGAATCGGGAAATTCTATGCTGTCAGTGAAAGACAAAGAATGACACTAAGTGTTTTGTTATGTCGAGTTACCTATACGCGTATTCCTGAAAAAATAATTCTATTAGCTTCTGTTTTTTTCTTCATTTAATTTATTGAGAATAATATTAGAGTCAAGCTGCTGAATACTTATGGAATAAAAAAACAAGTGCATTACAGTTACATGACCCGTAGAACCTTGCAATTACTCCGGCTTGAAATCTCCTAAGGGCTCCATACGCACATTGAACTCATTACACTTAAGATACTTTCAAATATATTTCCAGTCCAAGCGGTATAAAGGATCGTCTTAAAATGTTTGCCATGGCCTTTGAAAAGTCTTGGTGGATGACGTCATGAACAACGTCAGTAAAAAATGCGTTTTTTCTCCCCATTTGAATCCCATCATTGATGCACCTGTAGAAATCATCATAATATAAGTAATTGTATTCATCTCTGATATATAAAACTAAGAAGAGGTAAATCATGCTTTGCATCAACTTGAAAGAGACTTAATAAATTTTGTTTTTTGAATTTCGTTAAAATGGGACAGATTCAATTATTTGTCATCCGGGTGGATATTATATTTTGATACCTAGTCTCTTATCCATCGTCAAAGTATGATTCCGTGCCCGACTGCTTTATACCTCCTTTTCACTTGGGTGGCATTTTCGTGAACGAACTGGCAACGTATCAGAGTTTCCTCATAAATGGGTTCCAAGTTGACATTGTAGGAATAAGCACTGAGTTGCAAAGGTTGATGAACTCTAACCACCATCAACAATGTCAAATTGGCTTGTGTAACAACTGTATTTCAGTTCAGAGTGCGATGCTGATTGCTTTCGCAGTTTGAGCACGGCTTTTCTTGCGGTTTGGCAAGAAGAAGTGCGGAATCACCTCGGCTTTCAATTGAAGCACCTCAAGACGGAAAAGAATAGTTTCGCGGCATTTCGACAGTAATGAGGGGTGACGCGAAAATTCACCGCCGTATCTTAAATTCTCGGAGTTCAGTAAATTCCTCTGCTGTCCCGTTCGAAATTTACTGCGTTGAGAGTATATTGTGGTGAAGGTAAATTAAAATACTGAACGAACCAGAATCAGTGGTATAAATGATAGGTTCTCGCAATGTGTGAAATAGTAGACCGCATTGTTATTCACAAATTCCGTAATGCTATTTGGAAAATATTCTGACTTTGAAAGAACCTACTTTTCATTTTGAAAACACCTCTTTGAAAGTAGATTTCTCCTCCCATTGAGATCCTAAGCGGTGAGTCATTCCTCTAAGATTTTTCGAGAAAACGATGCAACGCCTATATAGGGCCAAACCGTTAGAGGATGGTTAAGAAGATCTTGATAGTATTACTTTCAACTGGATAAATTTCTATAATTGAGCAGCGATAACGACTGTCGTGTCATCTTTGATCCAATTACTGCATTTCCTATTAATTAATGATAAATATATAATGCCAAATAGGAAGGAATGAGGAAGACAAAGAGAGTTCACCGGGACCAGTAAATGGTCTCTAATATTGCCGGCGCCTCTCAAGAATCTTGTTTTGACTTCGGACAGATCCTCTGAGCAGGCATGACGCAAATTTAAGAATCGATTCTTACCTAATTATCACTTGCTCTTGCGTGTAGAATCGGCTACTGCTTTGTGAAAAAAAAAACTAGCAAAGCTCCTTAGACCATTATGAGAGGTTTAATCTCGGCTCTCACTCACGAAGTTCGAATTCTTGGTTTGAAAGCATTTTGATATTGTCGGGAAAAAAATCACCCTGAGAATCTCCCAATTGCCGCATTTTGTCGATCTTTTTTTAAACCCTCACCAGAACTTCCTCTCATCAAGGAACCATTTTTCAGGGAATTCGTATGTTGAGATCACCACGTGGCATCTTTGGCAGCACATATTATCTACGACTAAATAAAAATCTGTGCCCGGAAATATGAATTTACGACTGAATTTTTCTGTGATTACGATTTAAAATCGAACTTGCTACTTCAGGGGAAAATTTGGTTTTAAATCGGGTAATCATCCAAATACCACGCCCAGTACCGCGTGCCATGACGCGCGGTAGATGGACGCTTGCCAACCCTGGGTGACCACCACTTCCACCTACCTTTCCTTCTTTTCAGCTTCAGCGTCCATCCACCTGCTATCAGTAGCGTTAGGACCAGGAGCGGTCTTATGCAGCAACACAGTTTTGTCATACTTAACAAAAACACCGTATCGATATTCGAATGTACTTTTGAGGAAATTCATTAATATTTCTCTTTAAAATTTCTCAATACTCTGGAGAGGATTTCGATGCAAATTCTCATAATAATTGGAAGAATAACATTCAAAAGTTTTCCAGAAAATGTTTGTTTTCTTCCAAGAAATTTTTGACATCTTAAGGCTCATACTTAGCAAAAACACCTTATCGACATTTGGATGTTGCCAAATTTCCGCTTATAAAATATTATTATCGAGGCAAGTCTTGCATATTTCCCCGTGAAAGTTTTCAATACTTCGGAGCAAATTTTGGTTCAAATTCTCTTAAAAATTGGAAGAATAACATTCATAACTTTCCCAGAAAATTTTTGATTTTCTAGAAGATATGTTTCAACATCTGAAGGCTCATAAGATGTTCTTCCTTTAGAATTATCATTTTCGACAAAAACCACGGATTTGCCCGAGATTTTCATCGGAGATAGGTGGTTTTTTGTTGACGGAGTTCATGTCGACAGAGCGCGACCGATGCTCCGATGCACGGAGACGCGTGGTGCGCCGGGGTCCTTGGCAAGGCTGGGCAGTTGGCTGTCCGACCTTGGCATTTCACTGCCCGCGAGAATACATCTATTCGCGCCGAACATCGTGTAATCTAAGAGGCTTATTTTTCACTTGTCGTCGACATCTCTCCGGCATACCGATACCTCGCACGGAACATCGCATAAATTACACGGGGGATATTTTCACAGTGAAAAGTGGAATAATCAATGTGGAAAGTCATAAAAGCTTCCGAGAGTATTCGTCGTAAGTACGTACTCCATTTGATAGGAAAACTTGGATGGAATCAGAAGCAGCACGGTCAAGTTAATTTGGACCGCATGAGGACACGCACTGAGGACGGAGAAGAAAAATAAAGGGCTCGAGTTGGCCCCTAAATAATGCAACATCATATTCAATTAAACTGTCCCAAAAATGACTATCACACTGGGGGAAAAAACGCATTGGGTCTAGAGTCCAGACTCTTTAAAACATTGGCAAGAAAAAATACTCTTGATTTAATCAGATTTTTGCTTAAATCGAAAGAAAATCCGCTCAAATGAAGAGCCTTGGTTCTTGATTTAAGCAAAAATCCGATTGAATCAAGAGTATTTTTTCTTGTCGATGTTTTTAAGAGTCTGGACTCAAGATCGAATGTGTTTTTTTTCTTTTCCAGTGCATGCAATTCAATGGAATGAAATAAAGACCACGCACTGGTGAGTATGTTGTTGGTGAAAATTCAAGAATAGGTAATAAATACACATGAATTTCCTTCCATTCTACTGTACACAAAAATACAGGACTCGGAAAGTATCAGTTCTTTTGAGACAGTTTTAAGTTGGTAAAAAAAATGTATCGTCGATTTATTTATATAGTTATTGGGAGGGAGGGGGAGAGAGAGGGAGAGAGGGAGAAAGAGGGTGAGAGAAGGAGAGAGGGTGCTAAAATATAGTCGATTATATTCATCGGAAAGGTCCAAGTTGGGGACTCCTGCAAGTCTACTTTTCTATCCTTGCGTTAAAGTCTCCAGAGGAGTTTGAAATCGCTTTGTCATAAGTATTTGTGAAACGAAGTTGTCCAATTGGACGTATTTATACTTTGACATAGGCCAAATCTAGATCTCTGTAGTTGAAGGGTGCTCCGTAAGTGAAGTTGGGTAGACCTGTGCGGTTTTTCTTTGTTTTTTCGCAATCCTTGAAAAATCCCCTCTTATTTACATTTTCTACTAAAGTGAACGAGGCAACTTTTCCAATGTTCAAAAATCACAAATCATGAGATTTGTCAAGAAAAGTTTATTTGTTTTCACTCATCTAATGACTTTTAAAAGCGAAGCTCAATAACGTCCCAAGTTTAAGGTGCGCGTATTGTCTGAGCCAAGCAGCTTGTCTCGGAAAGCGCGAATCAGGGATAAAGTTGTTCGCGTTGATTTAATGTCCTTACGTCCTCTTTCAAAAGATTTATACGCAGCAAGGTCGAATTTCAGAGGGTCAATGACGCTTTGCCGCTTAATTTTAGTTCCTTTTCAACATAACCGATTATGATGAGACTCAGCAACAGGAAAGTCGCTGATTCCAGGAATTCCTCCGCGATTCGTCCAGCGACTGCGCGGGGTGAAGAGTATCGCATCGTAAAGCGCTCCATGAACTGTCCGTCAGGCGAAACTTTGGCAAACGCTCAAAAAACAGAAAGTTTAAATGTTCCGGTAGATGTGAATTGTGGAGAGGGAGGCAGGCTTGAACGAAGTGTTGCCGTCCTGAAAACCAGCATGGACATTTCCTCCGGCTATCAACAGTTTTATGTGTTTCCACATCCAAATTGAGTCGCTTTTCAGATGGGAATTTTCTCATAAATATTCATAGGATTGGTTGTCATATCACAGATAAAAGAAGTATCAATGTCAAAAATGTATTGATATACTATTCATAATCTAAGCGTTTGCAAAGATCAACGTTTTCGCTAGTAGCAACGAGTATTTTGATTCCCTCGTATTTTCTTTTTCCTCCCGTAGAGATTTACTAGATACTAGTTTACATGAAGATTATACGTCAGAATATAATTTGTTGACTTACACAGAATGATTTAAATGATCAAGCTAATGTCGGAGAGAATGACGACGAGCAAGAGGCATATCTTAAGTTTCTGATAGCTTATCTTGTCATCGATTTCGCTTGACAAAGGTTCGATAATAGAATGACTGCCAATACTGACCAATCATATACTCCATTTCACCTCAGTATTGTCTGAAAATTGACAAATACAAAATTCTAACGATCTGTCCCTAGGAGAAGGAAAGAAACTTTAGGGTAAGCTGTGGGATGATTATTGAAATTGATAGACGCAGCGATAGACAAAGCAGACATAGGGAGTATGAAGCAATCCAATTGGTTGAAATGGATGGTTCCTACAGACTTAAAGAGAAAATAATGGACTAACTGTAGGGTTTCTCGCGGGTTTTCGTTAGTTAGTCCATCACCTACCACCTTTGTCCATTGCAACCTCCCGCCTCCACCGATAGGATCCCTTCATAATCCTTTTGTCCTCTATGTCTATAGCTTTATCTATCAATCTCAATAATCGGCCCGCTAGTAAGGGAGAGGGAATAAGAGTGAAGGAAAAAGGCAGAGTAAGAGGTGCAACAGGAAGCAGAGAAATAAGAGTAGGAAGAGGAAGATGGTCATGATTTTTGCAATTTTACCTTTTTTTAGATCCATTCAACGCGTAACCACCTCCTAAACTCGTAATCAGGTAGCCCAGTTTATTAATTTATTAGCTCCTTTTTTCGGTGAATCATAAAAGCCAGTAGACGTCTAGACATGTATAAACTGAAGACATGGTCTAGTTGTAAGTCCGCAATCACGAGAGCAAAAGCCGGGGCCGAATGCGGAAGCCACGAGAAGGAACTAGAACGATCGGACGGGGACGGGGGTGGAGCGGACGTTGCTGCCGGCTCGGGAAAGAACCACGTATCTCCGGTGGTAACCCTACGTACTTACGCGTTTTTTTATGAAGCTATGCAGGCTGACGGAGGATGCCCGGTGGTCAGGCGGCGTAATCAGCTAATGAGGCAAAGGAGCGAAAAGCCTGACCACCGTGCACGGAGCCCACGGAGCCCACGGAGCTGAAGCGTAGCTGGTGGCTGCAAAGGGAATCAGCGCATGTGCACTGCTCCTGGAGCCCAGCTTAACGGCGGCGCACAGTGGACCAAGTCAATAAATAGAAGAGGTCGGACAAAATTTGGAAACTTATAAAGCTTATAACTTCGTTCATACAAAATTTTGAGGTTCTAAAAGTGGCTTCATTGGTATCCTCGTGAAATTTTCTACCCGAAGCACCCCTTGAAATTTAGAATATGACGAAATAAACAGCAAAATTTGCAGTTATAGTAAAAATCATTGGATCGAGTCAAAAGGAGAAGTCGGACAAAATTTGGAAACTTTAAAAGCCTGTAACTCCGTTTTTACAAAATTTTGAGGTTCTAAAAGTGGCTCCGTTGGTTTCCTCGTGAGATGTTCTTTTAGGGACAAAATAATCATCAAAATGTGCAGTTTTAGTAAAAAATCAGTGAATCGAGTCAATAGGAGAGGTTGGACAAAATTTGGAAACTTTAAAAGCTTATAACTCCGTTCATACAAAACTTTGAGGTTCTAAAAGTGGCTCCATTGGTATCCTCGTGAAATTTTCTACCCGAAGCACCCCTTGAAATTTAGAATATGACGAAATGAACAGCAAAATTTGCAGTTTTAGTATAAAATTTCATGTCCGACCGCTCTGATCGACTCGATCCACCGTGCGGCGGCGTCACTTTCGCCTTGCTATTATCTCGGCTAGAAAAATTAGCTCATTTCCTCCGGTCACTCTGCTCGCTTTGCTCCGGCCACCGATCCATGGAGCTTCATTGCTTGATCCTGGGGATTACTTAACCGATACGAGGCATCTTTCATGTGCCGCCGAGTGTTATGTCAGGTGTCGAAAATTTATCGGGGGCTGTCGGTTCACTTCGGGATTGGATTAGATGTGCGTGTTTATGGAGGTACATGCAAGGGTCCTACAGCGCACTCCGGCGTTCTGCGACACCCAGACGCCACGATCAGTGGCGTGACGTGCTTTGCGAAAATTGATCGATTTTATATTTAAGCCTATAGAAAAATATCGAAAAACAGGGTGTTCGGTGTTTGTGGCGAACCCCTTAAGAATCAATTCTATACCATAGCTTCAAATGGGGAGATATCGATAATCGATCATTCACGCCTCACCACTAAACGCCACATGTGCCTTTCTTCTCAGAGGTCATTGGAGGAGAGTCAACTTCAGTCCAAACACTAGCAGTATAACACAAATGGAACAATAATCACACCAGGGTGCACCTTTGCAACGAGGAGAAAAACCTCATAACGCTGGCAGAATTTTTACCAAAATATCTTTTGCCAAACTTTACCATAGTCTTTTCAAACTTTGTGCATGCTTTCACAGTAATCGTGAAAAGAGTCTATAGAAATTTGGAAATCGCGTTTCATAGCCTGTGAAGATTTACCAGGAAAATAGAAAGGAAAAACAATTTTTGCGACTCGCTTAAATTAGGTAAAAATGTGTTCTCGTTATAATGTATCTTATTTTGATGCACCAACTTTTGTTACTTTCAAACAATTTATAATAATACGAAAGGAATCGTTTAAGAAATCTCGATACATTTGGCTACGTTCATCAAGAGTGTCCGAGGCGCGGACGTTAGCCGTCGGACGGACAGCACATCACGGAAATAGAAAGTGATGACGCTTACATCAGCCAAAGCATGTCAAGAATTTTGCCGATAGCATCGAAGAAAATTGCTTGACTATTTGCGGAAATGGGAGAATGAGACTAGATGCTTGGAGCTTGAACATGCATGAAAATCAGCATAGGTCCATTCGTGACGTCCTGGTTGCCAGTTAGAATTTAATTTTAAATTCACAGTTGGTTTCGGCTGATCGAACGTTTTAAATTGCATCCAGCAAAATGCTTTGCAATGCAAGATTCAGTTAAATTCACCGTAATAATAGACTTCTAGATTGGTTTCCGGCTCCAAAGTGCAAAACGAGTATTTTCATGCGCTACTAACAGCACATCTCACGAGGTACATTAGATTTCACAAGCCCAAACATGGAGTATTATCCAAGATGACCAAGCAATGAAAATTTTGCTGCAGAAAGGAAAATTGCAATTTTCACATTTTAATTTATCTTGTATTTCTCTCGTACCAATAAGAACAGAGTCCCTTGTTTGTAGGTGTGTGTTTGTGCTCTCATCGTGAAGGTTTTTTATAATCCTACTACCTCACACATTATATTGCCTGAACAAATTATCGTCGCTATACTTATCCGGTTTTTTTTGTGTTTAACAATATGAAAAAAATGTATCTAAAATTATACCCGAAAAAAAAGATATCACTGGATTTTTGCAAGGTTTTGACATCAGAAAAAGCACTTTAAGTGATGACACCCATCCACAGGCAATATGTGTGAATAAAATGACATGCTATTTCTCACTCACTCATTCCTAATGGATACTTACTGGCAAACATTTCGCAAAGAATGCCCAATAGATTTCAGCGAACCGACAATGCACCAGTCTAGGTAAAAAGAGGATTCCAGGTTAAATGCTGTATAAAAGTCAATGATTCGCTACTGTTAGAATTCCAACTTTAAGAGCGTTTTCTCTGCGATTTCTTACTTTTGAAATTGCAACTTACTGTTTCTCAATAATGCCTGTGTGACACTATTTGCTCGCTCTGAGACGACGTGAACGTGCCGTTGATTTGCCATTAATCAGACGCAATGAACACAAGCGAAAGCTCTCAATCATACTTTGGAAAACGGAGAGAGAATGACTTGCTTTTTAACGCGCCGATATTGGTTTAGTTGTTAAGTGGAGATAAGGAGAAGCTGAAAAGCCTCTCATTAATATCGCAATAGCTGTCCCATTACATTGTGTTGAGAATCAATTGGCCACGTGAAAAAACAATTAATGCCTACGTTTCATCTGTATGCAGCAAAGGTGATTAAACTCCGTGATGATTGCTTATTTATTATGGATGTAACTTACTTAAAAAATTAGTGCAAACAAAGTGCAGAGTCATGCCCTACAAATTTCTAAAATTTTCAACTTGAGTTTCTCAAACTCCAGAGTAATGGAGTACCTAATTACTCAAGATGAGCCTGCTAGTGAATATTTTGCTTCTGCCAATTGTTTAAGATTAGTTTTTGGTCGAAGTCCACGACAGAAACTTGGTTATGATTGATTTTGCCAGTCGCGGGACGGTTGTGGTAGAGGAATGCGATATTATTCATCGACTTTATTAAAAATCATTTCGGCTTGCGTCGAGGCGTGAAAGATAATTTGTTTACCAGTCATCAATTATTATTCACAGTAGCTGCGGAACTGACTTTTTTAGTGAGTATCGACGTGGTGTTGTGAATTTTGATCCCAGTTCTCGTTTAGATATTTTGGTAAAAGCAAGAATGCAATAATATTCCCATATGCTTCATATTTTAAAATAAATTCACTCTCTTTGATTAGACGAAAGACAGATTTTCTATGAAAGGACTAAAAAAGAGATTGAAATATTACGATCCTCATTTTCCGTTTACTTAGAACTTGGATGCATGGGAAACCATTTCACGAGCAAATATTGCAAATTTCTTGAGAGTAGCAGGGAAAATTTTAAAGTTCAGCATCCACTTTATCATGAATCATGCCCTTTCATAAGTCGATACATCGCAGATTTTTCTTTGTTCTTCTTGATAATTTCCTATAATAAATCATTAATAACTTTGTGACGAAGAAATGTTGTGATATTTAGAATGGTCCACCTACTCGTCTCGCATTCTGTCGTGCTAAGCGAGAACTCCGAAAATCCATCCAGATTTCCCCTCATTTTTCGGAACTTAACACTTTATAAAATGAAAACTGTTTTGTCCATGCATCTCAAATTTCCATGTTAAGTTCTCGATAGTATTTGCGAAAGAATTCTGTAAAAACATTGTCCCACGGTACACAAGTTTTTCTGTATGAATTTTTTACATTTTTTCCAAAAATGTAAAATGGCGTTTACGGCGTTTTTGCGTTGCACGGCAGTATTGACCTCGTCACAACTTACCTTCTAGCAATGATTCACTCTTCATAATTTTTAGAGTTAATTCAATGCTGGGTAGATAATAACGACGATGATAATATCGCACGAAGATTCGGTGAAATGACGAAAATATGTAAATGTGTAAAATGCACTAAAAGGAAAAGTGAGAGTCTGAGGTTCAAAATCTGATAGGATTGTTCGGTGGTATAAAACTATTAAAATTAATTCATTCTACTGGACCGTGTATTAATATTTCGGAGATGGTTCACTTCACTGCCGGAGGCGGGAATAATAAGTATTGCCATGGTTTGGCTCGGGTAAACACTGAGAATGCTCGGGCACTGGGCCATCCGGACTCCGGTGCACTGGACCATCCTTCTGAAGACGTTTCGGGCATTCCAGTGACGCAACGAACTACCGTACAGTTCTATCCGACTAGGCGTTGTATTTTTACTAAAATAGACATGGTGTCCTGGCGGTCAAACTAAGGAAAAAGTGAACATTACCGAGAAAAAAAATTATGATTCTCAAAGAAAATGGAACTTGCATAAATGATGCCACGACAAAGATACATTTTCTTTGTGCTGGAAAAAAGTGTCCGCTTTTTGCGAGAAAAACTTCTTGCCTCAATTGACCGCTCAACAAGAGAAATGTATAGTAAATGAAATGCACATATTTGGCACAATAAAACATTATTGCTGTCCTGATTGAATCATCAATTAACACACTTAAATATATTATAAATAAACTCTGATTGTGGCAACAACGGTCAGTTTCTTTAATTTTTTCAATCTAATTTTGGTTTTCCTTTTTGTTTCAGGTAATTAACAATTCAGGATTTCAAAGGGGCATTACGAGCGATCATTTGTAAGTTGTAATTTGATAAAAAAAAAAAAAAAAAAAAAAAAAAAAAAAAAAAAAAAACCTTTATCGTCTGTGATTAACATTTCGCAATATGCATAGTAATCGGAAATGTTCTTTAATGTATATCTAATCCATTCTGCATAATTGTTTTCGAAGTGCGCGTCAAATGTTTACCTTTTTTGACGAAAAAGGTTTTTTAACATCAAAATTAAATCCACCAGACTCTTTAAAAGAAACTTCATTACCACAATGTTCAAAACCAGATTTCTTTCTTTAATGAGCAATAAGCGGAGATCCAGTAAACATTTTTTCTTCAAATCCTCATACTTGGTGCTGCCTTGGACGGAAGGTGCAATGGTGTAAACAAAATATTTAAAATGGTTTATAATTGAGTAACGACAGGGATAATATCGACTCAGCAGCCTTTTGCTTTCGTTAATCAGGGATTAATTTTTAGTAGTGCCTCAAAAAGCATTTTTTGACGGAATCATTTTCATTTTCAGTGTAATACATTGAAAAATGTGCCTACATCCTTGATGTGAAGAGAGTATTTGCTGGTCAGAATTAACTTCTTTCCATTGACTCATCGTTATCTAAAAGACGGTTCACTCATTTTACCTGTATAGTTTTTTCATGATTCTACAAAATTGATGAGGCTTTGTGGGAGCTACTCCTGCACTAACACAGCCCACCAGTTTTCAGAAGGTACTGAAAATAAGTGCTTGAGTGAGCGACGACAGGGCTTCTTATTGCAGACCAAACTAGCTCGGAAAACTTGAAAGCGGCCTAATTTATTCAAGCCCGGGAAAGCAGATCCATTTTTGCATAATTTATTCGGTGTTTTATATTTCTAATCAGATACGTTCGCCGCCGTAAAGCAGTTTGTATCAGAGGTTTGTATAATTCGGATGATCCCATTTGGGATAAGTTCTAGCTGCTCCCAAAGAAATCCGGTTTTCCCCTTTTCACTTACATAGGTTATTTTGCATTATACCTTTTTCTGCACCTATCTCCACTTTACGGATTTGATCAGAATTCATCTGGATTTTTCAATTAAATTTGATTTTATTTTCTAAATAAATATTTTTGATCAATATTCTGCTAATACGGTCACTTCTATTAAAAGCTATCTAAATTAAATAATCCATGTTTACTTTATAATTTTTACACTTACAAATTGAGATTAGTAAAATGTTGTAGAGTAGTAGGATTGATTCGTCTCTAAGTGAAATGCTATATAAAAAATCGAATATTTTTCTCTTTGAAGAAGAACAAATATAAGAGTAAGATAACTACAACAGTTCTTAAAATTTAACCAAATCCATTGCGTTTTGCAGATCGCTTATTTTTTAGCACTTACCTTAATATGCGATTGTGGCGAAAAACACCTCGTTCAGTAAAAGCTCAATATTTCGTCTTGAAAAGTAGGCTTCGACATTTAAACTGAAAAAAAAGCAAAAAAAGTAGGGAGGAACCCAATTTTTCAACTGATTTTGATGATCGGATAATCTTCATCTCATTTTCTATTCTTTTTTCACCCTGCTGAAAAGTGTTGCCTCTCGATTGATTATCTTCAGGTAGAATTATTATAAGAATTGTCTGTGTGATTAGCATAAAATGTGGGTGTTATGAATGTTGAACGAAATGATATGTTCTAATTCACCAAATAATAAAAAATCTGGTATCTAATTAAGAGGATAGCTGAATGAGACGGAAACTGTAATGTATTCTCTTATGTATTAAAAAAAATACGCAGTTTTGTATTTTTTAACTATTTTTTAAACATTCAGAACTAGTTAGGTCTTATTAAAAACCTTTGATCAGATTTGTAGGAGTCCTAGGACCTTCAAATGTGTGAAAACAGGCACCTAATTAAATAGTAATACCTAATTTGGCGGACATAATGGTTTATGATGATATCTGTTGAATTCCATCGCACTATTGCTGACTTCCAATTGATCCAAGCCTTTACGAAGAAACATTTTTTTTGAACGACTTATCGAATATGAAGCTGTTAAACGGTAAAAAATAATTTTACTCCCGGTTTCATAGAAATAGTGTCAAAATTAGGTGTCCTGAGATAATATATGATACTCTCAATAAAAACGGAAAAGTATTTTTTTATTTTAAATATAAAGAAACACTCGTAAATCGGAGACACAAGAGTTAAACATCGAGCATGATGCCTTACGCAATACTCAATGTCACAAAAGTTTTCACTATTACGTCATCGATCTGTTTTAACTGCTTACATAGCACAATCTTTCTAACTAATCTTCAAAACTCCAATTTTTATTTGCTTGAGTGCTTGACTAGACAAAGAATCTGAAATACATTAACTTTGATTTGTAAAAATTTGAATCTTAAGTACGGCAGAATGAGTTTTGTCTTATTATAGTTCTAATCCGTTATTCCACAGAGGTTAATTCTTCTAAGCACGCGATGATTTTAATATTTATCGATTTTGATCCCTCAACGTAACTGTCGCTCACACTGGAAAAGCGAAAAAGGCCCAAGAATCGATTATAGTGTAGAGGCGGGATTAGTTTCAGCTTGCTATGTAATTACCATCGCCCCACTCGTTATAAAGACATTCGCCCAAGTTTTATCTCGGTTGTGAAGCATAGTGATTAGTCTATGTGTAAATCATGCGGGGCCGCAATAGAAGGAAAGGCGAAGATGCAGGATGATTTATTGGGTGGCTACACTGTATCAATTTGAATTTTTCTTTGAAAAGCCGCCCATAAAGGGGCAGTCGCCGATGAATTTATTACGTTCAGCCTTGCTGCTGTATTTATGGAGCTGTGCTCAAAGCTCATCGAGGCTGTCGTTTTGAGCTGCATTGCAGCAATTCCAGTCGTCAGCCGTTTCGAACGCGTGATCCCACCTGCATTATTACTAATGGTTCGGTCTCTATTGTCCTGAGGCATTTAAACGTTTTTGTACAGTTCAGAATTTCATCGCAAATTTTACAATTTGGAAAATTTGATGAGATGTATTAAAAGGAGATTCGAGATTTGATAATGACAAAGCACAGGTTCGACGAGAATAGTTTTACTCTTACGTGATTACGTCTTCCTTACCTACAGATTTGTCTATGAATTGTAGGCGCTATGCGTTTCACGCTGACCGCACTGTGTTTCGCGCAATGCGAGAAGTATTCGTGCTGTCTCGTAGGTGCTAATATGTGTTACATGCCGATCGCCGCGCCGAGGGCTTCTCCTTTTCATATCAAGTCCTCGTTATCATTTCTCTCTCAGTCGCGCCGTTCCAGGCCAAAGTGCGTGTTTGGTTCCTCTCTTAACTCGACTGATTGAAGGTACTGTCTCTTGTATCACTACGAGACCACAAAATTAGAAATTACTATACTCTCAGTAAATGAGAGATTTTGTCGCCTTTTCTCGTTTGTAATTTTTTTTGTCTAAATCCGATTTTTTTTATACCTACACTTAAAAAAATTGCAAATTTTTGCCGCCCCTTAGATTTGCCGCCATGGGCCGCGGCCCATGCGGCCATCCCCTTAATCCGGCCCTCATCGTCCCTCAGTTCAGATTACGGGTCCGCCGCATTTTGCATAACGAAGGAGAGCGACTTTTATGGGCGTCGTAATCGGGAAATTTGCGGTCGGCCGATGGACCGCTGCGTACGGTAGTAAACGCAGAGCGGTCATTAGAATATCCTCGAAGAGTGCGTGGTATGCTGTCGGTCACAGTCGGGTGGAACTATGAGATCCGCGAACCATTTCCTCTCGGCGGGCCCGGGAAGCTGATCTCCTCGGATTATTCGTAATATTGCACGCTTTTACTTTCGACGGTAGCGCCTCGCGTGAGCAAATCAGACAACGTAACGAGCTGCAATGAGCGCACTTCGCGCCATCGAAGAGGTGTTACAAAGAAAGTAATTACGGATCGACTGCACCTCTTTTAATCTGAGGGCCGAATGGGAAAAAAAGAATGACCAGCCAACCGGCCGCCGCAGTCACTCAAAGTCCTCGACAGCGTTGCCGAACGTAGGGATCCTTAGCCGAATACAAATCCTCGACGTGGGTGAAGTTTCAAAAATGGCAATACAGAACGTCGGCTTTCGCTGATTGTGAGTCACTCATAATCAGATCATATTCAGGGCTGTCAGGTTGAATGGCTAAAAATAATATTTGTACTCGTTGGAGGCAATTTGCAATGTATGAGTGGTAAATGGAAAAATGTAAAAATTTATAATCAGAGAAACAAAATAGAGAGGACTGAGTATTATGTTTTGAATCAAAATATACTTCTCCTTCTAATTTTTCTTCTTCTTCTTCTTGAATCTGTGTCGTCAGCTAGCACGTGCGCATAATGAAATCAGTGGCCTTTACGTTTGGCTCGGATCGGCAACTAAATGTAAAACTAACTTTGCGTTGCAGAGCGGATAGTATCACCGGGAATTGAAGGGGGTGATTTTTGCTCAAACAACAAGTAGATGTAACTAGAGTAATGTTGAGTACCTGTACAGGAGGAGCACGAACATTTTGGTATGTATTTGGTATGTGAGGATAAATCACGGAGCTTTTAGGGTTCAAAACGGCAGTCAACCTATAAATTCAAATTATCGAGAGGGACTTATTACAATTATTATTCCTGCAACCCATTTTTGGTACAGCACGTATTTGACTTAGTTTTTGCCTTTTACTCATTTTTGCGTAAGAACACTCATTTATCAACTTTGTTGGCCAACTTGATTTGATATCGGAATCTGAAGGTTGGCTTGGATATTTTTTGTGTTAGAGGGTTGGCTTTCCTTTTGGACTCTGAGATCTCCATTTTTCGACTCGTCAGTACTCTCCCTGTGTAGATACGCTGGAGCAATGACCCAAACGGACAACAAACACATTTCAGAAATTGGAATTTTTTCGCACGACGTGGCAACGGTGGCTATTGTCCATTTGCGTAATAAAGGAAGGAGAAGCAGCGGCCGCGGAAGGAGCTGAGGAAGCGGGCAGCACCGCCCAAACGGCATTGTTTCGAATTTCATATTTTCGAGTTTTGCACAAGAGCGTTTGTTTTACTTGGCCGACACGTCGGTATCAATTTGAATATTGGATGCGAGGGACGTCCGCCCAGCTCAGCGGCCACGACGCGGACACCGGAAATCGCGTCAAGCCCGATCCGAGGAGTGAAATCGAAAGTTCGGCATCTTATGCTCCGCCGAATCCCATTGAAAAACCATCGCGGATGCTGCGCCCCCTCTAACCATTTTTTCAAGAGACTCGCTCCGCACCAAATCCTCGTTCTGACGTAAAGGTTCAATTGGACGGAGCTTTTGCGTGCCTCGGGGATTTGCGATTTAAGTACTCATCCTTACGTAAAATTTTTCGATAAACACAACGGTGCCACTGGTTATTTCTGACCAGAGACGAGAGACCCTTCACTAGTATCTTGGCCATGGTGGAAGCTTTTACTTTCGGGACTTCAGCATTCTACTGTTGACTTACCTACATGGTTGATGTTCAACAACGTGTTGGCAGTTTCGTTTTGCAAACAAGGCGAAGTTTGAGGAACTAGTTTGGCTCATGACGTCACCCGAAGCTCATCATCCACCATGCAGGTAGGTCAACAGCCGAAATTAGGGTGATGACTGTTGCTCCCTTATAATTGTCCATAAATAACTGTTGAATCCACGAAAGTAAAAGCTTCCACCTGTCGCCAAGAGGCCAGTAATGGAGGGTCTCTTGTCTCTGTTTCTGACAGTGGATGGCGTGGCGTGCTTTGTGGCATATCGATTGATCCGCTATTTAAACCTATGGAAAAGGATCGATAAACAGGGTGTTCGCAACGAACACCTTGACACTCGATTCTCTCTGATAGCTTCAAATGGTATAATATCGATAGTCGATAATCACGCTTCGCCTTTGATTTCTGAAACGAACCCCTCGGCTAGAAATAAACAGCTCTCAAAGTTGAGAGCTTAAAATAGTGAGAGTCACTTCTCTATGCAGGCAAACTCTCCCTCCATGGATAGATAAGGGACAAATACATTGGCAGTGTTGCCATTTTGTTTGGTGACTCTGAAGCTGGAACCACGGCAACCCTGATGCTAATGTACGTATGGTAATTTCCACCAAAGAACAAAAACGCTGGATTTTTATTCTATTTTATAGACAAGGATGAGCTTTTTACAATTGTCAACCCTCGTTTTAAAAATGTCATTTGACTGTTTTCTCTCTTGTGATGATTTTAATCATACCTGCTACAACTTGCTACTTGCTGTTCGTGTAAATAATTGGTTTCAGACGTGATTGTTAAAATGTAAATTTCGACTCATTTTAGTAGCTAAACTACGAGGTCTGTTAGATTAGAAACCGGATTTTGGTCATAACTAGCCCACAATGCGTCCAAATTACGTTTTCTTGAGCTTTTCTGATAGCTGAAAATATACTTAAGAACGCTACGTTCACAAATTTGAAAAATCCTAATGAGCTTCGTTGGTATGTGGCTTGAAGTAAGGCAACCTCAAGGGTGTTTTGCGATTTTTATGTTTCACCGAACTTGTCTCTCTTTTTTCGGTCTTGCACTACATTTTTCAACCCACAAGGACGATTGGAGTTTTGTCTCCATATCATAGCCGTACACTAAAATATTGTCACCGAAAATTATCCTATCCAAAAATGTAGGATCACTGTTAGAACGTTCAAGCAGCTAAAGGGAAATTGACATTTGGTTGGATTTTCGTTCAACGGACAACAATCAAGGGGCAAGTGTACCTGAAACTCGATGCGTGTCTACATATTCTATCAAAATTGTATGTACAGAGCCTTCAGAAATATTACTCTGCTCAACAAGCTCGAAACGACCGTTTTCGAGCACTTTTGCCCGCATTTCTTCCACGTGACAAATGTCAGTTGCCGTTGAGGGTCGATTCCCATGCTCCTCATCTTTGACGAACTCCTGACCAGTTTTGAATCGTTTAACTCATTCAAAACAGTGGAAACATCTCATACAATGATCATGGTAAATTTTACTTAGCGTATACCAAAAGTTTTGGTACAAGGTATACCGAGTTTAAAACAAAATTTAATGTTGAATCTTTGTTCTATCAGTGATCGCATGATGAAAATCGCAAAACGCACCTGACTTACTCGTATTCAAGATGACACAGAATAAACACTGATCAAAATAAACAAAATCTGCGAAGGTAGCGTTCTTAAGTATATTTTCAGCTATCAGAAAAGCTCAAGAAAACGTAATTTGGACGCATTGTGGGCTAGTTATGACCAAAATCCGGGTTTTAATCTAACAGACCTCGTATTTTATGCCTTTGAACAGATTAATAATATGTAGTCTTCTTCCTGAATTTAAATTAAGTCCGTTTGACGAATAATGTGATCTGGAGGTTGACAGGAATGCAGTAAATGCACCTTTTGACAGTTATTAGAATAATCTTAATTTGAATTTAGTGCGCATGAGCAAAGTCAATAGCCAACAGATTATACTTCTCCTCGCCGTAAGAAACGGATCCCCTATCCTATCTCTTGCAGAAGCAGGCTGAAGAAGTAGTAGCATTCATAGTGACAATGAGTACAATTAAGTAGAACCTCAATGCGATATTAAATCACCAAGAAAAGAAAACTCAAACCAGGTGTTAAAGGAGAATCTTCACTCGAGAAAAGAACTGGCCGATCGGTAACAAAGTAATATTGAAATGTAGCAGGCTCAGAGAAACAGAGTAATCAACACAGGTAGGCTGACCACACGCGTTTGGCGCGTAAGTGGGATCATTAATTTACGCGTATTATATTATAATAACTGCTCGCATGAGCACAAGGCTGCTCTGGTTATGAGGGAAATTATTTTTATTCAACGCGGATCAAGTGTTGCTGTAGTTTATGGCTTTGGCTGATGAGGATTTTCTATAGAAAAGCTAGAATTATGGTCATTGGCACGGTGGGCACCAGCGACAGATTATAACCCCCGACTTGTTTGTCCCTGATAATCTGGTAGGCGATCGCTGGAGATTAGCTGTCATACACTAGGAATTTCACACTGCTCAGGAGATTAGCTATAATACACTGGGAAATTTCACACTGCTCTCGATTTTCCTTTAATTTACCGTTAAGAAATCGTAATCAGCCATGTAGTTGTAAAACTCGTGCTAAGAAATCCTATAGGTTTTTTACTTTGTCTCTATTTTGATAGCTTGATCTTTTTTATGTTTTATAACTGAGCAAGTTTGAAATCTTCCTTAAGTTATGAGCCCAACTTCTGTTTAAAAATGAAGTATCACTACAATGCTCTCGGGGGCCCGAGGGCTAAGATACGAGGTGACTATTAGATCTCTAGGTAGACTCTATATAGATTTTAAAGTAATAGAACGAAAGAAATATGCGTAATAAAACGCAGTTTTTACTAATGATTAGACCTCAATAACTTAATTAAGACCATCTCATATTTTTAATCGTACATTAATTTATCTGCGGCCCCTTAAAATCACAAACCAGTGCAAGATAAATAGCAGATATCGCCGTGAGTCATAGTTTAGAATTAAGATTCGCAAAATCCCCAAACGAATGACGGCATCCAAGTTCATCAGAGATGGTCACATTGACCCTGACCGGACTTGTACCGCTATTTCCGGTGATCAAATGGAGCTTCCTGCCTTGTAATGCGCAACTATCAGTTACGTCCTACTGACCTACAACTTAATTTCCGATAGCATCATACCATTGTTTTAACATAAACATCATGAGACTTTGCCTAAATCAATCAATCAAATAATGTGGTTTTACCTGAATCCTTGAGGGTATTTTGAAAAAGAAAAAAAGGAAAAATTGTTATTTCTTTAACGATTTCTGATCATTTAATTCCTCTCTTCTGTATGCAAAGAAAGTCTAATCAATTAGAAAATAAATAAATAAATAAAAGGAAGAAGAAGAAGAAACTAACAGCATACTGAAGTGTTAAGGAAAAACGCTGTGTGAGCATTCGAATTTTGCCAAGTTTCCCCTCAGAAAATTTTTGTTTTTAAAAAAAGATATTGATATTTTTCCTGATATTTGAAATTTGCGGAATATTTAGATCAAATCACGGAGAAATTATTCTGGAAAATTCCAAGAAAAATTTAAGAATCTTCTCGTCAATGTATGTTTTGTCGAAGAAAATTTGGCGACGTCTGAAGGTTCATACGGCGTCCTTCCTCAGCACGGCAACATATTGATCGTGTACGGAGTTCTTCCAAGCAATTAAAAAGAGGCCACCCTCTTGCCAAAAAACCAGGTTCCTTCCTGTTAAACTTGATCCAACCGATGAACACCAAAACGAATACCTCTGGAGGCAGATCCAAAATTGACAAAAAGTCGTTGCGACGAATGTGACTATTTGGGCGTGCTGATATATTTCTGACTGAGTGGCTGCGTTTTCCGTTCGGCGACTCCGTGATCAAAGGGTGCGACCGGTTTAGTGCGGGCGGAAAATCGAATAAAAGCGCTCGGGCGGACCGAATAAGCCCGTGTCGCGAGCATCTTGAGTCACGACTCGAATTTCCACTGCCGCGGGGATTTGGTTCACTGGACTGGGGAAAAGCCCCCCCCCCCCTCCCGCTCTCGGTCGAGCCAGACTCCGAACTCCCCGGTGCCCGTTCCCGGATCCGGGTCCAAGGTCGTTGCACACCGCTCGGCCCGGGAGCACGGTCATCCGCGGAGATAGAGACAGATCTGCCGGGCCAATGAAAAACGCCGTATGAACCTCCAAGTGTTGCCAAATTTCTTTTTATAAAACACGAATTTCTTGGTAAACTTAACTAAAATTTATAAGTTTTTGTAACTTTTCAATAATAATTACACCACCAACAGGGGTAGGAGGGGCAAGAAAATATGATCCTATGGACTAGACAGACGAGAAATAGGGATGCAAACATTTCAGGATTACACCAGGAACAAATATAGTGTTCATTTCTTGGAGACTTTAACGCAGTGGTAGAAAAAAAGGAAAGAAAACGTTGCATCTGCAATGTCGTTCGTTCATCGTTGCGTTATCATTTAAGCACCAAAGTTTTCAGGAGAACAGGTGAAGAGATTTTAGCATTTCTTGATCGTTTACATATTATTACATAAAAGCTAAAAGAACTACAACATCCCTTATAAATAATCTAAACAGTAAATATCCGTAAAAATAAGAACTGATAATAAACACGAGAAAAATTCTTGAAAAAACAAGAATCATGATAAAACATGGTACTAAAATTAAAGGATCAAACATTATTAAGACAATTAAGAAAGTCAAAGATTTCAATCAATAAATAACTTGAATTTAAAGTAAAATACTAATTTTGGAAATTAGAAATAATTATATTTTTACTCATATATTAAACCTAAAAGGGTTTCATTGAGTTACAAAATCAATTGTATAAACTATTAAAATTATTTTTCTTTCAATTTTTAATGTATTTTTTTTATTTTTTTTCTTTTTTTTATTCGCCATCCAATAAAGTTCTTACAGAATTAAAAATTTACATCAAAAGAAAAAATATCACTAGGGAAGAAATAAATATAAATACAAAATGGTTAACCAATTATTGCGTGGCTATGTATTTTGTTTGCAATTTCTTCTAAAGTTCCTAAAAATATCGAGGAGAAACACTCATATTTTTCACAAAAATAAGCATTTTATGGGAGGGAATTTGGCAACTCTCGAATGTTCATACGGCGTTTTTCCTTAGCACGGCAGAATAGGGATACTGTGACGCGGAGACGAGAGGCAGGCTGCGACACCGAGATCCAGAATACGAGATCACCGTCAAATCCTCGCCCCTATGACGTAAGGGCGTATCTCAGTTTCCGCACGTGAGCCTTGTTTTACATTTAAATCCATGCTTCCTGCTGCTCATGCGGTTATGGAGATACGTCCAACGTCACAGGAGCGACGAAATCTGCGCGCTTATTGATGCGCGAGTCGGGTAATTGACCGTCTCGCGGTCTCGCCCTTTCCGTCTTGCCAAACTTCTTCCAACTTGCGGCTGCGCATCAGTGGCGTGTCACGCGTTGTGCTTTGCGGTTAATCGATTGATCTGTCATTTGCACCTACGGGCGAGGATCGATTCTGAGCGTGCTCGCAACGAGCACTTTAATAATTGATTCTTTCCTATTCCAAAAGGGAAAAATATCGACACTTAATGATTCAGCGCATAGCTACTATTCCGCTTGTTCATAATCAAAATAAAGACTACTGATTGAAGGCCGTTCATTAAAATACATAACGCTCTGGGGAAGAAAAGGGTGGGTCTGAGCCTGCGTTATGGTGCGTTACAGGGAATGGGTTCGGAATCGAAATATGTAATGCTAGAGTGCATGGCTCCGATTTTTAGAAAATCTGAGATGAAAAGTTAGCGCAACTTTTCATCCGAAATCAAGCACAAAAGCAAATTGAAAGTGGGGTCGAACTGAGCGTAAGTCATTTTTTAAGGGATGAATACCTGTGTTACGGGTGCGTTACGAGGGGCAGGAGGGGTCAAAAAATATGATTCGATGGACTAGACAGAAGAGCAATGGAAGTACGAAAGAATTCAGAATTACACCATACATGAACGCCGGTTTATTTCTTGGAGACTTTAACGCAGCGGTACAAAAAAAGGAAAGAAAACGTTTCATCTGTAATGCCGTTCTTTCTTCGTTGCTTGATCATTCAAGGACCTCAGTGTTGAGGAGTATAAGTAAAGAGGTTAAACATTTTCTTAACTACGCATATGTATTAAAAATTCTTCCAGTCATTTACATCTTAAAAAATAGGAAAATGCGAGAGTATCAAAATGAAAAATACAATTGCTCAATCATCACTCGCATTCTAATATGTATACAGCTGTAAACTACCGCGAGATTGTTTAACATAGTATTTTTGCTTTATTTTAAGATATTGGACATTCCTCCTGTAGAGACATAGTATTCAGTCACTTGTGCAGAATTATTTTGTACAGAAGGGAAGAGAGGACGTCGATCAAGTTCACCTCAGCGTTACGTGTTCCAGACCAAAAATGAATAGTAAATAAGTCTCAATGGACGGAGGAGTCATTTTAAACAGTAATTAATATAGTTTCTATGCCAGATAACATTGATTAAAGGAATAGCGTGTTGCGCGTAGTCCTGAAAGGCGGAGGGAGGGGGGGGGGGCGTGTAGATGTTGCGGATAGAGGCTAGCGTGACGCTCGGCTTACCGGCGCCGTGGCCGCGGGAGAAAGTGAATTCACTTTCTGTATGAAATAATAACTGGATCCACGCAATTTTGAATTCTTCGGGCCCAAAAAATAACACGGGGACAAGCTCAAAGCCACTGTGCGCTGTCGCACGAAAAACAGGCGAGCGGATTCACAAGACCGGAACGAATGTTGCCGCATTCTCTTTGATTGAATGCCTCATTTTTGAATCTCTTTAAAAAATTGTTTTACCATATTTGATGGTCTGTCGTGGGAGATTTTTCAATTCTACCTGTAAATAATGTGCTTCACTGTTTTTTTTTTTTTAACTACACTGGAAAAAAACACATTGGATTTAGAGTCCATACTCTTAAAAACATCGACAAGAAAAAATACTCTCGATCCAATCGGATTCTTGCTTAAATCAAGGACCTAGCCTCTTAATTTGAGCGGATTTCCTTTTGATTTAAACATTAAATCTGATTGAATCAAGAGTCCTTTTTCTTGTCAATGTTTTCAAGAGTCTAGACTCTAGATCCAATGTGTTTTTTTTTTTTCCACTGTACCATATTTGATGGTCTGTCGTGGGAGATTTTTCAATTCTACCTGTAAATAATGTGCTTCACTATTTTTTTAAACTAGTGATTTGATTTAATAATGAATTGTTCTTCATTAAATTGAATAAGAAATAAACTTTTCTATAATCTCAAACTTACATAAATGTATCATATCATGTGCGCGTACCATTTCCTCCTCAATTTTTTTTTTTTTTTTTTCTTTTTTTTTTTTCTTCAGGGACATTCCCCATCTGACTTTATTCAGGTTTCCTCCTCAATGGGTGTTACAATTTACGGACAGCGTTGGGTGAACGTTGTTTTCTTATAATTCTGCCTTGGATAATTACATGCCCTTCAAGAACACGATAAGAAAAGCACTAGAGTCGCCTTCATAAAATTCGGATAATACACGCATGCCTAAAGGTTACACTGGAAAAAAAACAAACATATTGGATCTCGGGTCCAGACTCTTAAAAATAGACAAGAAAAAATACTCTTGATTCAATCAGATTTAAGCTTAAATCAAGAACCAAGCCTCTTAATTTGAGCGGATTTCCTTTTGATTTAAGCTTAAATCTGATTGAATCAAGAGTCCTTTTTCTTGTCAATGTTTTCAAAAGTCTGGACTCTAGATCCAATGTGTTTTTTTTCCGCAGTGTAATTACGAAACGTGTAAGTGCTCATTTTTGCTAGAAATGAATCTTTTGTACAGTACCCATCCCTTCCCTCCTTCAGTATGGCACTCTTTCTCCTCTTTCGCTACGCTGTTGTTGAACTCGTTCGAGAAAAATGCATGTTATGCGGTTATTTGTTTAAAATTTTTTTCCAATTACTTGGATGTTTACCGGATAACATGTAGGTAATTTAGATCTTAATAAGAGGAGATTTGTAGGATACACCTAAAACTGAGTATTTAATTGGGATACGAAACAATCGACAGTGCCCTGATTCACTCTCACGGTCAAAATACAGGAATACGTAATCGTTTCCAAACGCTAATTTTGTCTTTGTCGAATGTCGGCATGATGTGATCAAGTTCCGAGAATCACGATAAAATGCTCCGAGCGTGGGAGAGGAGAAGAGGGCAGCGTACAGTAGATCCCGGCCAGATTGAATACTATATGAGGAAAACTCGTAAAGATACTTCATCACGAAATACAATTCAAATAAGTTTCAAGAAGGGACTGGGTTTGATGGGTAAAAAATGCGCTTATATTTACGGTTCTACAAGGAGGAGAAGAGTGTGCATAAAAAACGGTGTATTTTTGTCCTGCGACGCACACTTACACTACATTGTTGCCAGATGCAGGGCTGGATATACCTACTTGCCGCCCATGGGCCGCCTATATTTTGCCGCCCCCATCTCATTCGTTTTGAAACATCAATAAAAACCGTCAAGTGAACGTGCCGGAGGGAGAGGGATGCATAAGACGCGTTTACTCCTGTTGGATACATTTTTTGCGGAAGCCCTGTCAACACTACTAATAAAGATTCACGGAACTTGGCGCGAAAGTTAAGTTCCGTAAACTTGTCTCTGTGTGGACAATGCCTTCCATTACTTAGAAAGAAATGAACGAAAAAATTATGAAAGAACAGTCATAAATGTAGTTTAATAATTTTAACTTCCACCGCCGCGCCGTGCTGATCGCACTTTGTTAGGCGCAATGCGTGAAGTATTCATGCAGTCTTGTAGGCGCTCTGCGTTACACGGCGACCGCTGCTGACCGCACTGTGTCTGACGCTATGCGTGAAGTATTCATGCAGTCTTGTAGGCGCTAATACGTGTTACATGCCGACCGCCGCGCCGAGGGCCTCTCCAATTTCATCTCAAGTCCTCGTCATCATTGCTCTCTGCGCCGCGCCGCTCCAGGCCAAATTGCGTGTTCGGTTTCTCTCAAAACTCATAAGGTGCTGTCTTTTGTATCACCGCAAAACGACAAAATTAGAAATTACGATACTCACAGGAAATGCAAGATTTTGTCGCCTTTTCTCGTTTGCCATTTTATTTTTATACCTACATTTAAAAAAAATTGCAAAATTTACCGCCCCCTAAATTTGCCGCCATGGGCCGCGGCCCATGTGGCCACGCTCTTAATTCGGTCCTGGCCCAGATAGGCGCCATTGAAAAGGTTAAAGGAATGTAAAGTGGAGACTGTAAATTGAGAAATAAGTATCCAGAAACGATTTATTTCGACACGATTTAACCAGTGCACCCAATACTGCCGCTGTAAATTGGATTTGGGATCAATAATGAAGTTTCGGGACTCAATATCTAACCACTGAGGAACCCTGTTTACATTTTTCGGTAGTTGTTCGTCATACAAATGGACGACGCTACATCAATGATGATTGATTGTGCAGTAACCGTTTGGGATTAGTTTAGTCCCTTTATATTAATTTAATCGTTTGTTGTTTGTTACGCAAGCTTAAAAGAATGTCAAATTGCGAACAGTAATCCTTTCCCGAAATTATTTTGTTTACTCACAAAAAATGAATGAAATGGTAATCGTCATCAGTGTAGATTTTAACCTACCCCTCACCCTTGTTGACCCCTTTGTTTTCAGCCTCGCGGTTCTTTGAGGTCAAAATAACATGCACAGGTATTGAAACAATTTTGCTAGATCGATCATTTCCTGAAAATTTAAGCTCAGGAATTAGAGTCTTTGTAAGTGAGGAATACAACTTTACTTCATTGACTTTTTTTCATGCCAATATCATATTTTCAATCCGGAACAATAAATCATACCGTCTTCCCTCCTAGCCTGATATTCTATTACTTGGTAAATTTTTAGAATGTCAAAATATAATTTAATCATTTAGTCAATGCGACAACACAGCGGTTATGTTGGATTGATCTCTTTAACGAGTGTTTATCGGCTGAGTGACCGATAAGTGGTTACCGTCCGGCTCGGTCGGTGGTAACTGGTAAGCCGGCTATTCCAGTAACCTCAGGTTACATGACCACCTGGCTAAGCCTTACCGCATGTTACAGATCTCTGACGCATTTGACTACTTAGCGCAGCGGTTAACTTCTCTGAGGATAAAAAAAATCACTTAATGAGCCATGGCGCATATGTAATTTGTGATACATTTTAGGAATCAATGGATCGCAAAAAAATATCTTTTTCACACATTTTACGGTGTTTGTGGACATATTTTAAATGTTTTTCGTGGTACAAGGTGGTTTAGAGACGAAATATCGAGCTCTCATGTCATCGGATCTTAAGCGTCTAAAACGTATGTCTTATCGCAAGTTGAAGACTGTTTAAAAGGAATTTTTTCACTTGACAATCAAATTTTCGCTATCACAAATAATGAAAAGATCCTCTAATAAAATTGATGAGTTACATAACACGAAGCTTTTCCGGAAAAAGGCCAATCAATTTTATGACCTACATAAAATTCTCTAATAGGGCACATCGAGGTTTTGCAGTGATGAACTACCTCATCCGATTTAGTTTTACCCGTTTCAAATTATCTCTGTTCCAAAAATGTCAATACATATATCCTTGAGACACTATTTTATTTTTGCGCAGAAACAATTTGCACATGGTATGATGGAAAAAAACTAAGCAGGTCATCGGATTGCAGTAGACAATTATTTTAAGTAAGCATTGATCGAAGGATTGATACGTAGAAAGTTTGCGCTTCTTCAGCTGGAGGTAGACTTATTTATCAATCATTAATATCATACGATACCGCTGGGTCGGGGTCCACACCATCATTAAAGAGGTTACATGTTTAGCCCCACTCCTTTAAACAAATTTAAAATGATCGAGTTTCTTAAAAAAGCTGGGATACCTTTCAGTCAAAAAATGAGAGGTATTGAAAATGCTCTGATGGAGTACAACGACCGCACAGACATCATATAGTGTGGCGTGATTTGCGATATATCGATTGATCTGCCATTTAAACCTATGGAAAAGGATCGTTCGCAACGGACACCTTCATAATCGATTCTCTACCACAACTTCAAATGGGGAAATATCGAAAATCGATCGCTTACGCCTCGTCACTAACAGACATGACTGGTGACTGGTGACTGGTGACTGGTGACTGGTGACTGGTGACTGGTGCACCTCAAATTTTGCTCTTGTTAGAGAACGTAAAGCTGCATGATTTTTCCCTCGCTGTAGAGTGGACCACTATCAAAACAGCGTATTTAAGTGAGTTACGATTTATTTTTTGTGTGTGTTTTTATAATCACACTACACTTTGATTGATGATGATAGAACTGCAGGCAAATAATAGTTTGTGCACTATGTTTATGAGTAAGCATTTTTCTATCGACTTTTTTGAGCCTCCGAGTGGTCCGTAACTCTCGGCTCGTAATGACTCCACCGTCCTGGACTCGAATCTAGGGTACTTAATGGCACCCTCCAGCCGTACTCCGCGCGTTTTATAATCTCAAAAACGAGGTATTTCGCCAGTGTCCAGTCCAGTCGTGTAGAGGCGATTATCCGGTGCAAAGCGCTCCCTCACTCTGCCGCGGCGATTTTTCTTCTCGATGTTTTTTTTTTTTTTTTATTTTTTTCATCGCCTGGAGTGACTCTCACCTCTGTTTGAGCGAGCGATTTTTCGTGCACGTTACATAAACAACGGTTAATTGGGGCGGGTGCCGAGTGTGATATATCCGAGATGACGAGGCCGGGTCCGTCCGCTGACGTCGATGACGTCTCAATTCATCGATGAGGCTCCGGCCGATTTTGCAACGAATCAACCGAACGTTGCGCCAGAGCTGCCGGTGTTACCGAAGAGTGTAATAAGTGCAAAAATGAGGATTTGAGGAAATGAACCTCGTAGACCTCAAGCAGAAATCTTTTATCGGACGAATCTTCTATTCTTCGTAAAATTTTCAAAAATCATCCGAAAGGCACTTGAACATTGAGGAAAAGTACCTAAATTGGATATTTATATATAGGACGTTGAACACAAAATAACACTGTAACGCAAATATTTCATTAATTTCTCTCAGTAACTGTCCAGATCTTTTGTAAGAAAAACTCCGAACCCATAAGAAAAAGGCTGGGTTGTAAGGATTGCATCAGCTCTCGTGCGGTTGATTTTTCAATGCGCTAGTCAATAACGTCGCAACCAATGAACGGAAATGAGGCAAACGTCAGTATATCAAGTCTGCAGAATTTTCTTGTAGTATAGAAGTTTCTCAGCGTAACCCAAGATTTCGTTTGATTTAACTAAATCGGTCCAGTTGATCGAACCAAAAGAAAATGTTTAACGTGTAGAAATGTTATGGCTTATTGAATTTTTATCTTTGGTTTTGTGAAAATTGCCTTTTTCATTTCATGTTAGGAAAGACGGCGCGGCGATACATGCTATGCTCTATACATACTTGTACGGTATAACGATTTGGACAAGCAACTAAGCACTTTTAAGGTTAGAAATTGGCAGAAAAGGTTGCTATTTTTCTCAAGACAGTAATGAGTAGTTGCGGAATAATGTGAGTTGGTTGCTGATTTGCAGAAATTACGTCAAATTTTCAGCACTTTCTGCTTTCTTATAACTTTCATTTTTTGCAAATACAACAAATTGTGCCGGTTCAACTAGTCAGTCAGTCCATATTAAATTAAGTCAACTTTTGAAGGAAACTCAATTTAACAAAATTTGGGGATCCGTGCCTCTCCTCGGTAACACGGGAGCGCTGACGTCTCAATTCACCGATCGATGAGGCTGCGGCCGATTTTGCAACGAACGAAGCGAGCGTTGCGCCAGAGGTGAGTATACTCTCCTCCTCATCACAATTACCCACGACGACGCTCGAATAATTCGCGCAAGACCTCGATATGTCCGCTTGACGTTTCAATCTCGGCGTTTACGTATCAATTAAGCCATTGTTATTATTTGCGTTATTGTTATCCGCGATCCGCCGTCCGACAATGAGTCACTTTCGAGGGGGATTCTAAAGGTCGTGAGTTCAGGCTTGGCCATCGCGAAGAGCGAGGACCATATTGCAATCGCCTGCTCATGCCAAAATCAGCTGATTGCTCCGCATGATCGATTTTCCGTCAGGAGCCTTTCAATAGCCCCGTCCGCAACTCCATTACTTTATGAAAGGTGTATTCATCGAATTGATTCTCAGAGGAGCTTGCCCGTGGTCTAAAATTTAATGAATGAAAATTGAAACATGGTGTACTGCCGTGCTAAGGAAGAGGTATGGACATTCAAATGTTGCCAAATCCCCCCCCCCCCCCCGTCAATTAAATTTTTATTCTCTGAGAAAGTTGTGAGTATCATTTCTTGAATTTTTGTAAAAAAAATTCTTTAAAAAATCAGAAGTATCCAGAATTTTTTCAGAAAATTTGTGTTTCATGAAGAAAATTGGCAACATTCCGATTCGAGTAGGCTCTAGCAACAACATACATCGACGTATATACAATGATTAAACATTCATCGATTCAGAGAAACAAGGATAAAAAATAAACATACTTTTAAGCAATGGCGAAGCGTGAATGATCGAATTTCGATAATTCCCCACTTGAAGCTTTGGTAAAGAATCGATTCTCAAGGTGTTCGTTGCAAACACCCTAAATATTGATCCTTTTCCATAGGTTTCAATGGCAGACCAATCGATACATTGCAAAGAACGCCACGCCACTATTTTCAAGCACTCTGAAAACCTGTCAATGTGATATTCTAGCATCGTCTAATGCTAGCAGACTAACATGCAATAATTTTTGGATTTTACGATTCCATCAATTTAATCGAATACTTACTTAGGGAAGACGAAGGGTTTAGGACATCCGAATGAATTTCTTCAATTAAGGGTGGTAAGGGAAGAGGGCATCCCCCCGCATCTAGAGAGAAGAATCGGTTAGAAATTATGAAAAATTGCCTTATTGCGTCATTTACGGATAGTCTCTTAATTCTATAGACCTCTAAACCCAAAAAGAGAGCCCATCATTTTCGCCAGAAAGTTTCAAATTTGTAGTAATAAAAAATAAGTTAAATGGACTGAGTTAAGCAGAAAGGAACCAACCCACATTTTGGAAAAAATTGAGTTATGAGTGGTTTTGAACTCAACCACTGCTCTACTATCCATCACCAAAAATTCAAAGTTTTTGTTGGAGCAAATTTTGCAGAAATTGAACTTGAAGTTTATCTTTTACATTGAGTCTTATGCAGGAGCCAAACTTTCAACCTTTTTTTCTCGGTTCGATCCTGATGTGGCTTGGTTCCTTTCTGTTTAACTCCGTCCAAATAATCAGCTGAAAAGATACTCTACCGATTAAAGTTATAAAAGCATATATCATTTTAACGGGATAAAAATTCAAAGAATCAAATGGAATCGATATCAAAGCTAAGCATTTGTCTTCTATTTTTTACAGGTGAACAAGAAAACTCTGACAGCACTTTTTCACCCGATTTTCTACATTTAGATCGGATCATTTAACGAATTCTAGTCGTCGAAACTGACCTTGCCATGTTTGGTCGAACAGTCTCGAGACAACTTATCGTAAATCCAATCGTTGATAAATATCCCCAACCTGAAGGTAAAAAAAGTGAAACGGATAAATTATTTAGGAGGATGTGCTACTATTGAATGAATGACTTATACACGCTGCGCTGGTCTCCAGGTAGCTGCAAATAGAGAGCGTTTAGAAGTCTTCCAGATGAACAGCACGTGTCCGCTGCATAAATATACCTTCGCACCGTTTCTCACCGCTATGAACATTAAACTATGTCGTGGGAGGAGAAGAGTTGGTGTTGACAATGAACTGTATCATAAATTCAAGTATGACATCCGTAACGCTTAAACAAGGTCTCGGTATTCAGTTGCTGACACTTTTTCGCCCGACGACGCACTATTTCATTGAAGAGAAAAGTGGTTTGAGATGAGCAATGGAAAGCGGCTGTTTAAAATATTTGGCCTTCTTGCAGAAATGAGCAAGAGGAGAAACTGCTACTGAGGCAGCATCGTCGCTCAGTAAATTTTTTTGAGGTGTTTTGCGAGCCTGAAAAATATTTTAAGTGAAAAGTATGCTTTAAATGGACCTTGTTTAGCAGAAAGGAACCAAGCCACATCAGCTGTTGCAAAATTTGATTGGGCAATTTAATTTTTTATAAGAGAACGTTTACGTGCATTCCTTTGGAAATTTTGAGGAATTTCATTCTATCTATGTAGAAAATTTACTGAAATTTGCGCGAAAATCCGCACTACCGTTTTCATGTAAAAATTAAATTGTCCAATTAAATTTGGCAATAGCTGGTATGGCTTGGTTCCTTTTCTGCTTAACGCGGTCCGAATGGCTCACATCTGATCGTGGCCCAAGAGTTAAAAAAAATGTCGACAATTTCAATATTTATTCTAGTAGTATATACGAGGATAGGAATTCGCAACAATAACATTTTTACGTCAATAAAAGAGTCACAACCAAACCACCCGGCCCTGACAACGCGGGAATGAGGTTAGACTTTTTTGAGAAAAGGAAGTCATCACAAAAATCGTTTTT
Organism: Bemisia tabaci; assembly: GCF_918797505.1. NCBI lineage: Eukaryota > Metazoa > Arthropoda > Insecta > Hemiptera > Aleyrodidae > Bemisia > Bemisia tabaci. Next base: position 30,187,433 of record NC_092798.1, on the reverse strand, counting down.
TTCCCCCCTTTTACACTTTTTAGACACAGAATGTCGAAATATTTGTATTCTTCTTGACATCACAAAAATTTTACACCCTTTTTTACATTTTTAAGATGCAGAATGCCGAAATATTTTTATTCTTCTTCACATAATAATCTTGCACGAGGCATCCATATTCGATTTCAAGAGTGGACCTCGGGAGACTCAAACGCACGGATAAGAAAGTAGGAACGCGATTTGGTGCGAGCCCGCGCCAACTGCAGACCCGTTACGGGGTTTAAAATTTAGTCATGCCTCTGACAGTTACGAGGGAAAACCTTTTAACTTGATGTATTTTTAAGTGATTTGAGGTCAAAATTATATTCTGAGGAACGTCGTTTTATATTAGCCTCAGTTGATTGATTTATTTTCACACATTATCGTTACCATTGATGTATGTCTAGCCCATGCCTCTTGGAAAATACCCCACTGTATGATGTTGATTCTATAATATAGCAAACGGCGAGATAATTTGCATACTGAAAACTTCTATTTATAATTTAATACTGGTGCATAGCGCTTGTCTTCATCCTTCAAATATAAATTATCGCATTGTTCGTTGACAATTTCCATAGGCTGTTATGTGCGTGAAGTAAAATATGATGCAGTGGATCTCTAAAAATGAAAGCAAATAATCGAGAAGCTCTCCTAGAAAAAACCTCAGAAGTTAAAAATGTTTATCAGTGTTGAGACTTCGGCAGGAGTGCCATTACAAAAAAAAAACACAACTACAGCTTGGAACTTATTGGCGAATTTTTTTAATCGGAAACAATTCTTTAAGAAGCTCAAGTATTCTGCATTAAGTACCTCATTTGATCACTTGCGAAATAAAACCGTGAGGTATTTGCTGAAAAGAAAGGCTCAGATTCGGCAATGGAGGAATTACCCTGAAGCTTTTAAACACTGCATAACGTAACCCAGTTTTAAGGGGTCGTAAAAACGTATAGCGGTAGGGGAAAAACCGCGCGTAAGGATATGAGCATATAGTAAGAAATAAAAATGCCACAAAATGACACCGGTGTATGCAATGTGTCTGGTTATAGTGCGCGATCTACTTCACAATACCCACACACTCTTGTTGAGGCTTGTTTTATTAGAGCCCTAAATTGCTCCGCCAAAAATTTGCATGCTTAGCTTGGCTTTAATTGAGCTCATACAGTTTCTGCGAGACTTGCTTACTCATGCGAACTACATTGTGAAATCAGGGGCGAATTGGCAGGCGGGAATACCGGGAAAAATCCCGGTGGGCCGGTTGGTATTTTGGGCCGCTTTAAAATAAACTTATATTACTACTATACTTTCTTTCTTTCTTAAAACTTAACCTTCGCCCTCAACCCTTTTGTATTTTCACTGACGTAACCTTGATTTCCATCTGAACACGCAGAGGTGTAAATGGCCGTAGATGCTAAAGCACCGCTTTAAAATAAACTTATCTTACTACTACTACTACTACTAATTTCTTTAATTTTTTCTTTTTTTATCTCCATAGTCTAAAAGTATGTGGAGAAATGGGATAAAATCTTAAAGAACTGTCACTTTCTCATAAAATAGGGTGAGGCTCCACGGGCCTCCATTGTTCCACAGGGCTGCTTTATGCTCCACGGTCGCAGCCAACTTTGCAAATATTTTGTGACTCTAATTGCGTATGTTCGCGCTTAAAAGTGGCTTCTTGAGGTGCTAATTTTTCAAAATTTTGCGGGGGAGGGCCCCCGGACCCCCCTTTCTCTGTGGAGTGTCCCCCCGACCCCCATTTGGTTTGTGGGCCGGTTTGGCTGTACATTTCCCGGTGACTTTTTTCGTCCCAGTCCGCCCCTGTGTGAAATTTACTGTAGTCGTCTATTTCAAAATGAGTATTTTCATGACTTAAAATGTAGCCTCTGTTCTTCAAATTTCCATATATAAAGATATTTTGGGTGATTTTCCAGAGAAATACTAGATATAATCGGAGAGTTTTAAACATCATAAAAAAAATCATCATAGAAATCGTTTACCGTCGCTGCGCGCCTAATCCTAAATGAACAAATTTCGATAATTATGCCACCGATGTTTTTATTTTCTCTCCGTGGGGGCAAAAAATTTAAAGTATGTCGACACAATTAGTTATAGAGACCTATTCACATTAATAAATTTTTCTCTTGAGAAGAAATCCTCTGGAATTTTCTCTTTTAAATACAGTGTATGCAAGTCGTAAAATGATTGCTGCGAAAGATCGTTGAGTACATACAAGTCTTGGACGTTTTAAGATGTGTTAACAGTTGAGTAAAGAAAAAAGCCAAGAGGGGAGAAAAAGCAGATTAAGTCCCCAGATTTTCGCACTGCATTGCTTTAATAGCAGTCGTTTCACTTTTTATCACTCACGCGTGAAAAGCTAATCAAGACAAATAAAATGCAGGCGCTGCACCGCTACTCAAACAAAGACGCTCATAATCGTAAATCCCGGGCAAAAAAAGAGGAAAATTCAACGAGGCACAGCAATTATCGAGTAGAAACCGCGGCGACGAGTGCTGACGTATGGATCGCGATCCTGCATGCTGGAGCTGGAGTGTAAAAAACTTATAATTACTCATGAGCGTCTGCCGAATGGCATTGTTCCACCGACTGTTTGAAGGCGCGTCCGTTGGATCCGCGGAATCGCAGATAAAATCGGGAGATAGGTATCGGCATGAAATCGGTTGTGAAACGCTTTTCAAGTGCATTTAACCAGCACAAAACGTTAACAGCTTGCATCCTCCCATCCTCGATCTCGTGGCGTCGTCCTCAGACTTGTTCGGCTTATTAAGTTGCCACGTTTAGGGCCCGCGTGTCTTTGTTTTTAAATTTTGTCACTTGCGCTTTCGTCCTACATACATAAAAACCGCTTTTGCAGCGTTTTTTGACGCTCTGCGACTCCCAGCCGCCAAAACCCCCTATCCTCTCAAAGCTCTTCAGAGTTGGCACTCCCCCTTCGCCCCTTTCGTCCGCGCTTTCGTTCAATACAAATAATTCGTATTACATGGAGCACAAAATGGAAAGCTAACTCATGACAAAGATATTGCAATAAGCGTAATTAGAGCTCTGTGTAGGTTATACCAGGGACCGAATTTTGTTGGCTCTCACGTGGAGGTGCAACATTCATCCATGAGTCCACAGTCCTAACAGCAACACTGGCCAATCAGGAGCGTTTTAAATTTGACACTTTCATTTGCCACCAAGAGCCGTGTCAGTTAACCATCCTTTTAATCTTTTTCTCTTTTTTTTTCGATGATAGTTGAGACCAAGAAGAGGGTACGTTCTAGTGAGAAAGAGAAAAAAAAGGTTTATACTCCGCTTACCTTATTCATAGCTGTAAAAAATGGTCAGCGAGCGAAATTTGAACTAGATAAAATTTTAGCAAAAAAGAGCCGATTACACGGCAATGCTGCTAAAATGATGCGATTTTCCGAGAAAGCTGACGAAATTATTTATTAAATGTTGCTACATAGTCTATACTAAGTAAACTTTTGAGGAGAACTTTCAAAAAGTAATTGTGTAATTTTTTATATTAATTTGGCCCATCTTCCAAAAAATGGCTTATTTTTTAATGTTTGCGACTTGAATTCAATTTTTCTATCAGCCGGTCATTTCCTCACGTTTTTAATGGAAGAAAGAGTAGGAGGTACTTTATGTAAAGTTAAAGATCGATGTTTATTCTTGTTGCTTCGTGCAAATGGCGCAATTAGCATAGCGTGCAGTAATTAAAAATTGGAATTAATATACTTGAGAAGATCCGGCAACGTTGGAGCAGATCAGCAGAACTTTATTTTCTGGCTGGGCAGCTGGAGTGATTACCCTGTATCGAATGCTTGGATCAGTCCTTGGGTTCACTCTGTGCTCGCGCATTCAACTACCTGTGTTTATGTCTAGCACTACAAATTAGTGTTTGCGTTTGTGTTTCGGTGTGTTTAAGTCGTTGGAGACCGCGTGAGGTGCCGTCTTCGGCTTACTCAACCAGAAACACAAACCGAGGAATTGATGAGTGTGCTCAGCCACTGAAACATATTCCGCTGTTTTTTCATCATCACAAGGAACAGTCGCAGAAAGAATGCGGTGAACTGAAGACGTGAAGATGCTATCATTCCAGGGTCAGGTTAAAGCGTCTTACCACTTTAAACGTCACGTGTTAAACCTTTGGCGATGGAACTTTGACCCTTAAATTTTGTCTCAAGTTGGCTATTCAGTGAGTGTGATGGAGAATAACGATCTTGATAACATTTTTTTTTTAATACGCTGCTGCTTTACCGAAATATCACATAGTATTCCTTTTGCTCATGTGTTAGTGCGTGCTCCTTGTGGAGATGTGACGACATACCGCGCACAAACAATCTAAGCAATACACTTTGGGGAGTTTATACAGGGTGCTTCAAAAGTCACGCATCACTGGCTATAACTTTAGTTTTAGTTCTAATTAAGATATCGACTTGCGGTTTGTGACTTTTTCCTCATATCGAGGGGAAAACTTTTTCATGTACTTTCGAGTTTTTGACCCCCTCAGGGGGAGGGGGGTGGGGGGCAACTAAAAATTTCAAATGGCCAACCCCCTCATGGCCCGTGGTGCGTGACTTTTGAATAACCCTGTATACAGTTAAGTTCTGAGATCAACACTATTTTTCAGCTTATGATGTTCGATTAGCAACTAATTGAGAATTTTATTTATCTAATGATGTCAGGTATTACAAGCTGATTCTAAAGGGAGAAAGTAAACCGACTTCGTCACAGATATTTAACGAAATTTCAAGCTTTTAATCCATCTGCAAATTTACCATCCTACAACCAAACGTTTTTTATGCACTGGAAATTTTTTTCCTCGGAATTTTTTACATTAGTAGTGCTTATAGGGTGTTATGGTTATGTAACAACTTACGGCATTATTTTTTACACACACAGCGAAGTCTCGATTATTGCAATGTCTCGGTCTTTCCAAATCGACCGAAGATACTGAGAACTATGTGTATGAATAACATGCTGCGCGCTTTTGTAACATATTTCATGTATTCATAATCTTTCAATTAAAACGAGAAGCATTTATGTTATTCTTTTTCAAAGAAAAATCAACCATTTGAGTTTTGCGAACGGAGGTGTTCTTCCTCTACCTCAAGAAAAAAAGAGAGACTCTTGGTGGAGTCCTGAACGGGACGGGAGTTGTGAAATTCATAACCAGTTCCCTCCGATCAATCCGTTGATCTCATTTATTGACACACGTCACCCAGAGATAATGGTTCACGTATGCGGAAAACTGACGTAACCAATGAAAGGACAAAAAATAGGCGCAAATCAAACCATCGCAGCAATTGTCACGATAACAAAGGACGCTCTGATTGAAAAATGCATTTTATCTCGTCAACTCGATGACAATCAATTTAAAAAATACCGGCTTAAATAATGGAGAGAGCGGAGCAATTTTAAACTCCTGCGCTTGCGACGTGATAATGCATTGTTAAATGCACCGTAAGTTTGTTCTTGGTTGCTTAATAAAAGTCTTGAGAGAGGCCTTAGGATTTTTTTTTATTCTTGTTTCCCCAGAATCTTTCGAATGGGCAATTGGTACATTTAATTTGAAAGGTGAATCGAAGGAAACTTGGCAACGTCTGAAGGCTCATACGGCGTCCTTCCTTAGCACGGCAGTGTTGTAAACAGTAAAACCTAGTGACTTTTTTACAAGTCTGAAAAAAGCACTGCCCGCGTAAAATTATCATCTTGAAAAAAAAAAAACATCGCCCCTCATTCCCCTCCATATAGACAAGATGCACTGCAAAGATACACAAATCAAATACGGTCATGAGCCTTTATCATTTTAAGCCCTGAGGAAAGCACTGATTTGAAGCGTAAAAGGAACAGGGACTATTTCAAATTATTATATATTGAAAAGGAACCGACGGTGCTGAAGCACTTTTCAGCACACCCTCTTTCTTTTGTTGGTCACATCAAAGTCGGATAGTACTAGCGGTAGCAAATTCCTTATCAAATTCCTCTACCTCTAGGTAGCGCGGCTCAAGTCTCCATATTATCTAAATGAAAGTGATAGGGCTCTCATAATAATTTGAAAGTATACCCATGAGACTGCACCACGAGTCAATATTTCATCAAGAATTTTGACAGGGATCATGGCGTTCCTGTTAGCGCGTGAGCCACTCTTGTCCTAATCTAATTACTTTCACTTTTGAAAGCCACGGGAATAATAGCACTCCCACGTTTCGGCCAATACACCGATGGATCATTAAGGAAATCAATCACGGCCAGACGTGACTAATTGGTCATCGATCAGCTTTTTGAACATTTCTCCCATGCTTCCTAGACTACTTTTATAGGGAGAGTATAGTCACTAAAGAATCCACTTCTGATTGGCTTAGCCACCCCTGGCTTCAATTAAGGAGCACCTAGGATTAAAAAGCGGCAAAAATTGGACGTAGATTATTCAAAATCATGAGCGAAACTTGTATTAAGAATCTAGAGTGGGCCTGGGACTAGCTTTCTCTGGAATTTAAAGTAGTATCATCTGGCCCCTCCTTGAAAGCTGCATAATGGAACATAGCCTCAAACCCGGTACATTTCCTTGCCCCTTAGTTTAATAATTACGGTCTCATTTATATATAGACTAAGTAGACGAATAATCGAAACGTAAACGAATCTTAGGATAACATCGGTCACATACGCCGTGTTTATTTCCTGGGGACTTAAACGCGGTGATAGAAAAATGGCAGGCGAAGCATGAAAAAGGACAGAAGATAAGGTTTTATTAATTTACTTTTATAGCCTTGAACTTAACTCAAATTGTATTTTAGCCGTATTTACTAGTTTTAAAATAGAATTTTTGCATTACATTCGAAATAAACATTTCGACCTAACACACCTACCATCAAGAGGTTGGCAAGAGGTGCATTAGGTGTTAACCGTCAAAGGCTTGGAACAACCCAACCATCTACACTGCCATGCTAAGGAAAAACGCCGTATGAGCCTTTAGACGTTGCCAGATTTCCTTAAACAAAAACCGAATTTACTGGTAAAAAATGTGTGTATTTTTCTTCAAAATTGTCAGACAATTTTGTTCGCAATTTGATGTAAAACATCTGAAAATGTTAAGGAAAAATACGAATAACTTTCCTTAAAGACCGAGTTTTATGCGAGTATATTTAGCAACTCTCAAATGTTGTTATGGCGTTTTTTTCTTAGCACGGCAGTACGTTCTTTGTCATGGATGGAACTGACAGAAGAAATTACGTGATGATTTTTTCGTTGATTTATCCAGCGTAAGAAGAGTGAACTTTAATTTTCTTCATGGTCAAGCGTTTACGCATAATTTTGTCGTCTTGAGCTTGGTTTTGTAATAAATAGGAATGTAAAATGTAACGCTATTGAGGCGAGAGGTGTGTAATATACCACCTGCGAGACCAACAATTTACGAGAATCGTAACTTTCCTAAGGATGACAGTCCGATCCTAATCGATATCAGGGAGTCTACAGAGAGGCAGTTGCTTGATAATTTTGATAAATTTCTCCAGGAGGTAGAATACTCGAAAACCGTCTTGTGAAATTGGAGATCGATGCACTCGCAGGAAGTCCGGAAGTGACCCTAGAGGCAATAAATGCAGAGTTGCCAATACATATATATTTATCCCGTATACCTTGTACCTTTAGTACGGGTATTTTCAGAATTTAGGTATAAATCAATCCGAGACACAGTGAGCCCACCAAGTGACAACAATGCTCGTCTAGGACGTGAAGTGAGATTTTAATTAACAGATATCGGATGAAGGTGAAAAGCGATGTCATTATCAAGATTAGTCACTCCGTTTTTCGTCTAAGTTCAGGTTCAAGATGACAGGATTTCCATTGCCGATTAATTCGTTTCTGTCTGAACGGTTGCGGCACCGGAAATGAGACGGATAGTTTTTCTGTTATTTTGAATGTTACTCAACCAGCTTACTTTTCCTTTCTTTCCTCAGTTACAAAACAAGTGGTTCAGTCTCCTATATCACATGAACATTCCTGACAGTGACATTAAATAATAGTTTGCTCACCAATTTGATGTCAGGTTAGTTTAACACCTATGTATCCACAGAATCTCGCCCTACAACATTTTCAAACGCGTGGTTGATCTCTCAGAATAAAAGTGGACATGCATTTGAGCCTGAAATGGCATTTATAACCCCCATTGCGCATCCGTGAAGTGTAAAACGACTTATCTACAGAAAGTTGCTCGGAATATTTAAACAAAGATGCCTCTGAGTAACATGCGGCGTCTTTTGACGATCGCTTGTTT